>NC_044389.1:68100403-68332903 GCF_006542625.1 Nomascus leucogenys | reverse complement strand
TCTAGCTAGTCAGCATCCTTTTACATAGAAACTAATTGACTTCTGTGGGACTTACCCAGCTGCACTATGAGTAGATGGCATAGGAAAATAGGGAAAAACCTACTTGAAATCGAAGTCACACAAACACTGGACAGCATCCTGTGGCTAGTTAAAATCTTCAATCAATACAATATCAATGTGTACTTTTAATCACTCTTAAGTATTTAGATATATCTTAAGTATCTAGCTTTTTCATGATTTCCAAATGCCACCTTTGAATAATAAGTGGTCCTCAAGCTTTAGTGTACATCAGAATCACCTGGAGGCCTTGTTAAAGGCAGTGGCTGGTCCTGGGTGGGGCTCAGTAATTTGCATATCTCAGGTGGAACTGATGCTGCTGGTCCCGGTACCACACTTGAGAATTGCACCCTTAAAGGTCTTTAAAAATATTTATTTTTTGACAGTTATAAATAGTCAGAAGCACATTTTTCATTTCTACCCAGTCTATGAAATGCATGTCCACACACACAAAACATATGAAACAATTTTTATTTATTTATATTTCTTATTTATTTTTATTTGTTTATTTATTTATTTTTGAGATGGAGTCTCGCTCTTGTTGCCCAGGTTGGAGTGCAGTGGCGCCATCTCGGCTCACTGCAACCTCCACCTCCAGGGTTCAAGCGATTCTCCTGCCTCAGACTCCTGAGTAGCTGGGATTAAAGGCACCCGCCACCACGCCCAGCTAATTTTTGTACTTACAGTAGAGACAGAGTTTCGCCATGTTGACCTCAGGTGATCCACCCACCTCAGCCTCCCAGAGTGCTGGGATTATAGGCGTGAGCCACAGCACCTGGCCTATTTTTACTAACTATAATGAACACTGAGTTTTTTTTTCCATCTATTCTATCTTATTCTATTCTTTTTCATTCAAAAAGAAATGTTGGTCATAAGCCAGTAATTTGATTTTATGACCACTGTTAGATTTAGACCTACAATTTGAAAAATACTGCTCAGGATTCCCCCTGTTTGTCACTGAATTTAATAATAACTATTAACTTGTATTGATATTTATCAGGTGCCAGACACCCCTCCAGTCTTTTCATGCATTGCTCACTTCATAAATTAAGAACTCACATTAACACTATGAAGGAGGTGTCATTAAATGCCCATATATATGGAGAGGAAAACTGTAGTTAAAATTGGTCAATGCAACCTCCCCAAGGTTACAGGGCTTAAGCATATCAGAGCCAGGTTAGAATATAGGTCTAATTCCAGAGCATAACAGTTAAAGGTTGCTCTCTTGGAGTGAGATACTTTCATTTGAACCCCAGATCTACCACGGAGTGGCTGTGTGATTTTTGGCAAAAGCTACTAAGCCTCTCTAGGTTTCGGTTTTCCCATCTATAAGAGAGAGATAGGGCTCATGTAGGAACTGTGAGGATTAAATGAGATAACCTACGACAAGCACAGGGCCAAACTAGCACATAGTAAGGCTTCAATCATTGTTAGCTATTCTTACATAGAAATGGCATTCTTAATTGCCACATCAAACATTGTCTCCTTTCCCTTTCCCTTGGCTTTTAGTTCGCAGTACTGTCTCTGGATTTGCCTTTTCTCCTGATTTCTTGGCTTCTGGCACTTGTTATCCTGTGACTTTGCTTCTGCCCTTCCCCCTTTCATCCTCCCTCGGCAGCTTGACCTGTTGTGCAGGGGTTCTCAGAGCTCCTCATGAGGCAGTTCCGTGGCTTCTACCTGTCTCCAGGCACAAAGACCCCAGCTCCTCCTTGGAACCCACCAACCTTACCTAACCTTACAGGTACTGAAAAGTTATTCCACGATGAAAGCATAAGTTGTCACCAATAAATGAAGTCTCCAATCAATAAATTCTTTAGAAATGTGAGGAAGCAGAGAGTTGCTGTATAACCCATACATGATGTTATATAAAATCATCAACATTTCACTTGACCATTTCACAATGACAAACCACAATGGGATGTGAAAACCAAAATGACAATGAAGGTAGTATTTGTGTAGCTAATCCTGGATTTACACAGTTAGGTTGCAAGAAGATAACATTAGGCTCTTTTAACTCCCCCAGATCATCTTTTCTTGCTGGAAGCTTCTCCATATAAGAAAATTTTAAACCAGATATTTCCAACAAAATGAAACAATCAAAGATGACTCTTCAAGGTAGCTGTAGAAGTCTCTTCTCTAGGTATCTCCTCAAACAGGAGTGAGATGCACTCCAATAATTCCTCTAATAATTCCCCTTCTCTGAGAAAGACTGGCTTTGAAATCCCATTCCCTGTAGCTCATTTTACTTCTGTGTGCCCAGTGAGTACTAACATTACTAACCCAACTTTTCTTCTTTTCTCAGTTGCTATCTCCCCAAAGAAATCATCCTTTTTTGTTTTATTTCAGCTTTCCCAAGCTGGGCCTCTTTTCTTAAACTGGGGACCACTTGCCTCCTCTTTGCCTCCACCTGTTGCTCACAGTGCTCCCAGGACGTATGTCCCCATGTCATGGAATGAAGTAATGGATATAGATTACTGGATCTCTGTGGACCACACCTTTTCTGTTCACTTCTCACCTGAAAATAGTCTGGTTAGGCTAATTACTATAGATTGATTCAGTTACTGGCCTATGGTAGATGGAGCCTCTATTCTCACTAGCCAACCTTGGTAATGGTAACCCATCCCACAGGTCCCAACTCATCAGCACTAGAATGCTGTCATCTAGAAGACCTGCAAGAGAGCTCCAAGGCCAGTTCATGAAAATCATATTGAGATCAGGGTCTATCCTATATGCCCAACCCATGAAATACACAATTTACTATTCTAAAATTCATTAATCGAAAAGCACTGAGAGGAAAGGGACATAGTAAATATGGCAGGGCATTTGGACTTATGCAGATGTGGTTTTGATGTTCAAGTCTACATTACCTTGGGTAACTTTATTTACCTCTCTGAGCCTAAACATCCCTATTCAATAGTAATAAACATATCTGGATTAAACATAACATGGATTACATCTAGAATTACTAATTCTAATTACTACTAGAATCAGAAGTAATGTATGTAAAAATATCTCATGAAGTACTTGGTATGTAGAAGAAGTATTTAATTCTTTAGGATGATTATTATTATGAGAGTCTTAGATTCAAAGAGAGAAAAAAAACTCAAGACAAAATGAAAGTTATATTCTCCCTTTTTGGAGAATATGAAAAATTACTTTGTTTTCTGAAGGCTCAAGTTGATGGTTTGAAAATAGCCCTAATTACAGCTCCATCAGCCTCAATTTTTTGATAGATACAATTTGTAAGAAAAAACAAAAGGTTTTCTCTTACATTTCTCAGTGACATCCCTAAGGGAATTCTTCTATACATCTGTGATACACATATTGAAAAGAACTCATGTTTGGCCTTAGTATCTACTTTCAAAGTTACTAAAACATGATTATTTTCTACATTTTTTAAAAAATGTCGTATTTGGAAGAAAGGTTGTTTTATCTATCAGGGAGTATGAAAGCACTACAAAGAATGTTTCAAGGAACTACAAAAAATGACCTAGAAAACAATTACTGGTTCCAAAAAACTAAAGCCATACCATGTAAGTTTATAAATATTTAACTAATTGTATCAAGAAAAAAAAGTGATGTAACTATTCAATCTATTTTCATCATGGATTTAACTTAGCTTAACTAGCTTAGTACACTTATGGGTATCATAAGGGTATTAAAAGTAACAATAAGATGATGTGAACCATGTCATACGAAAACCTTGACTAGCGTACAATTGAGCATCAAATTTAGTTCAGAGCTTTTTGGGTGACAAGTCAAAATGAGAAGCATGGTGAATTTTTAGCCTGTCTTTTTTCTAGCCAAAAAAACCCACTAGTTAATCAGAAGAGATATACTTTTAAAAATTCCTAGCAGTCAAGGCAAAAAGGAATTTATCATGGAAATCCTTATACAAAGAATTTGAAACGCATAACACAAGGTGCCAAGATATCTCTTTCCATTTCAGCTCATCTCTTTTATATTGACTCTCAGTAGTTAAAAAGGGAGGGGGGGTATTATATTAAAGGATAGTGTAATAAAGACATTTTGACATTTTAACAAAAAAGTATTGTAATGTGATTATAGTAAGTACATTTCTGGCTATGTAATTTGATATAGATAGAGAGTTTAGAAAACTTAGAGCAATTAGCGATTGGACTATTACTCTTAAATATCAGTGATTGTAGTTCCAGGCTTTTCAGAGATGCTGAATAAGGAGGAACTTGAGCTTTCAATCCCTGGCTATACCCTGAACCACACGTATGAATCCTCGCTCAAAATATGTATTATCCATGTGCTAACTGGCAGGTATGCACGTGACAAAGGTAACATTGCTCTGAAAATAAAATAAGCCCATATGTATTGTAGTCTAAACAGTGTGTAAGCCCCTTTCTACATATTAGCAAAAATAACTGCAGACAAAGACAATTTTTTTCAGGAAGAAACTTTGAATTTGCCTCAGTGCTCAAATGAGATGAAAGGAAAATCAATACAATAAAGAAACTGTAACATGAAAGAAGGTGTCCCTCTAAATTTCCTCTTCTCCATCCAGCTCCACATTCTCCTTTAATTAAACTAATTTCCCTCAAGCAGTAGAACTCCAGATAATTATTAAATAGCCAAAATCAGTGTTTCTGTTTTGTTTGATTAATTAAGGCTATTGCCCATTCCATAAGCAGGATCTCCAAATTTAACTTCATTATTAGTCTTCACAGCCAAATCCAGGACCTCCCACTGGGATTTCATAGATCACAGATTTTATAGTACAATATAAAAAACAATTGTGGAAAATGTATATCTATTATAATTGTTTCTGTTTTCTTTAAACTCAATTGTATTTTGTGATTTCCAAAAGAAAAAGATGATTTCACAGTAGTTTTTGTTTGTTTTGCTTTTGCTTTAGATATGCAAAAGCACAATATTTCATCTATTATAGAGATTCAATAGGCATGTGTGGGCTGGTCTGGACAGTGAATTATGTTTTGTAGCATTGTTATATTTGGAAAATGAACTCTGAGACCAAATAGACATTTTTCAAATGGACTTCTGGGATATAACTATCTTCATAAGTTGGAGTGCGCCAGTATTTCATTTATTTATGACTTTACTTGCCCATCTATTGGGGAAACATTAACAGATGTCTACTATGTTTCAAACACTGGGCTGGGGGCTTGAATTCAGGTGGCTCCCCCACCACCAATCTACCCAGTGAGGAACTCACAGTAGTTGTGAGAGAGGACAGGGGAAATACATAAAAATTATTGCAACAATTATTCAAAGTATGTTCAAAATGCTATAGAAGCAGACAAGATGAAATAATTAATTCTTCATGGAATTGGGTAAGTTTTCCCGAAGGAAGTTCCACTGGAAGTGAGCCACCAAGAATCAAGAGGGACTTTCAGGCAGAGGGCATTCCAGGAGAATGAATCCATGAACCAGAGATCAGAAGTCTGAACAGTGAGGAGCCCTTGTACACGAAGGGGGAGCTAAAAAGGAAGGGCTTGGAAGAGCTTTTAGAAACTATACTAAAGAGTTGAAATATTGTAAGTCATTGGAATCCAACAAAGGTTTTAGAAAAAGAGACTTACACAGTTAGATCTGACTTTGTAAAGATTAATTGTAGCAATGCCATAGTGGAGTGTAGATGCTGCTTTTTTGCACACATGTACACAATAGCCACTGAAAACTGAATATTCTTTGATTCTTCATCACAATAATCCCTCCACTTCCAAATGTGCTTGTACTTAGCTGCTGAAGCCATCAGAACCTTGTAAAGTTCGAGTTTGTATATAGCAAAGACAGATGGGTTACCGTTGCGAGACTTGATGTGAGGCTTCCACTCTTCCCATGAAGAACATTAACTTCATGGCTAAGCTGACCATTTAACAATTGTATTTTTAAATATCTTTCTGTATCTGGGAGAGATCTTAGTCCTTTAGCCATGGCTTTAAGAGGAAACAGGCATCGTTCCATGTTAAATATCTTCTGCTTTTTCCTCTATAAAATGTGATCAGTGAAGAATGGATGTCTCAGGCTCTTGTTATTACCAACCTCCTCCACACCCACATGTAACCAATTGGGTGGCTGTCCCTTGTTACTGGGCTCCAGACTGAGACTCTACCTACCTTCCCCATCTTGTTTTTCCAAAGCACCCACTTGTACCAGAAACTGAAACATGGCAGAAAGAAGGAATCAGCATGACATAGCTCAATTCACGGGAAAAGAACCCTTCACGGCTGGCCAGAAAATTCACAAGAAAATAACTACAAGCAACTAAGACGGTGCTACAGCACCACACACACTAAGAAGAGGAAACAAATGCATGGCCTGAACTGTACAGTAGCACCGCCTGCTTTCAGCCCTGAGAAACCAACCCAGACTTTAATCGAGCCATAAAGAAAACACTCGTCAATGGGCCAGTAGGTCACAGTGAAAATATTAAGGGAACTGTTGGTAAACACCAACAGGGCTTTGGCTAAGACAGCAAAGTAATCATACTCCGACTACTCATCACCACCTGTTGCACATTCCTCACCCTTCCTGCCCCTCCCTACCCTTCACCCTGGAGAGTCCAAGATCACACAGTAAATAAAACCATGATCCGTGAAAACTCTCAGAGCTTTGGCCATTACTATCCCCAGCAAAAGCTGAAAGGATTTCCCTGGGGATTTCAGCCAAAAACACTTTTACACTTAAATCTATGTTCTAGTCTGGAAGAGTGCATTGCTGTTTGTTCTGCAGTGGATTTTTTTCTAGATAACTTAATTCTTTCCCACTTACTCTCAGGCTTATATTTTCAAAATAGTTCAGATTCAGGGTATGTAAGGCACAGAAGAATATTACAGAGAAACCACCCTCATCTCAAATCCAAAACCCTGAGATGAAGTAATAAAACCAAGTAATATAGTTGAAAGCCAAGGACAGTCTGAGTTTCAACAGCTCCTCCACATGCAGAAAGAATTACAGATTATTTTTCCTAGTACCATACCTCTTTTATATTCCTTCCACATACCTCAAACTAAATTCCAGATATGAAAAACTCAGTTTATCTCTTATTCCCACTTGAAGGTCTTCCACCCAGAATATACTGCCTGTGAATGGTAGGATGTTACTTATTTCAGAGTTTTGTCAATATTTCCATCCTCCAAGACGTCAAAGGTGAAGGCTCTCACCACTCAGTAATGGGTCTAGAGAGAACAGATGTTCTGGACTTGCTACCTGAAGGCCAGGCAGTCAGGGAAGATAAAAGGGTAAGTTTTATTACTGAGCTCTCTTACAAGTTGAAATATGCCCAGAGAAGAGGAAGTATTAAGAAATTTAAAAGGAGGAGTGAGATCTTCGCAAGTCTGATGTGACTTTATGGTTGTTTTCTGGCTTTTTCTAATTTATTCATTCTGTGTGTTTTGTTTTACAATGCCCAGTTCAATAGCATCATCCATTTTTGCCCTGAAGGATTGGTTTTGAGTTCTAATTGGAACTGGGGACAGATTGTTTGTATTTAATCTGTCTGTACATCTTCTACTCAGTAACTGAGTAAAGCTCTTAAACTCTACTGCAAATATCCCTGGATTCCAATGAATTTGTCTTACTTGGTAGACATAGCAACACATATTGTTTTATTTATGGGTAAGCAAAGCCTTAACAACTTTTATATTCCAAATACTCAGCATGATTTATTTATTTCCTCTTTTTAGAAAGAGATGAAACAATGATGCTGTGGAAGGTTAAAAAAAGAGTAACGTAAAATGTGCTGGAAACAGAAATTACTTGGAGAAATTACCTGTTTAATTCAAATGAATTAAACGAGATATAGTCTACAAAGAAGTCTGGGCTCCCTATTACTGGTTGATATTGAAAACCTATCTAAGGAATTCAGAGTAGCATTATCTCCCTTCTATTTGCATACTTATAAAAGAAATACAGTCTTAAGTATTTTCTAAAAATGAACATATTACATGTTTATCATTAAATGTTACTTTTAAAAACATTTAGACAAAATCTTTTGAGTGGCTTCAAATTCACCAGATTCCCTAACGCTTTGTGTTTACAAATATATGCATATATTTTATAATATATATTTCTAATATGTAATATATTTATAAATATTTTTAAAACATATTTTATACATATAAAATATATATTTTTACAAATATATATGCTTATTATTAAAACCTATCTTCGTGCGCCTGTTATATAGGGAACTCCTATAAGATACTAGAGGAAACAAACAGGGGGAAGGGGAGGATGGATACCAAGAAAGGAAACTGAATTGTACAAAGGATTTTTATTAATTCCATCTATTTTTAAAGCCAGAAAGACATACTACCAGCTTGCTGTCTCCCGGCACAAACATGCGCGCGCGCGCGCACACACACACACACACACACACACACGCTACATCAGCACGGGATTCCTGCGATCCCTCCCCGCCCCGAGCAGCCCCCTCCCCTGGCGCAGGCAGCCGCGTCTGTCCCTCCCGCGGTGGCTCCGCGCACTCCCTCGCGACCGCATCACCTACCCTGCTGGGAGCTCAAGACAGACGCGGGACGGGCTGCTGCTCCGAAGGAAAAGGCTCCCAGGACCAGCAGTAAGAAAGCGCAAAGAAAAAAGTGTGGTAGTGAGGCTCCTTTACTTTCCACAACAAGGGGAAGTGTTGAACCCTATGCACTGGGCTGCTTCGCAGCGCGGGTTTCGGAGGAAATAGGCGGCCGAGAGAGCTGCGCCTGCGGTGGGAAGTTGGGGGAATTCCCCCAGCCACCCAGCCACCCGCGCCAGGCTCCCCTCTGGTCCCCGCCGCAGCCTTGACAGCTCCCCTCGTCTCCGAGCCCCTCCAGAGCCCTGCTGGTTTCCACCCGGAGCTGGGCTGTGTTGCCACATGCACTTGAGAAATCCTAGCAGTTGCGCAAAAAGTCCCAGAAGTTAGAAAGGGTGATTGTGTGTGAATGTGTAAATATACAGTACAAGAGGCTGGAACAACTGAGTGGGGCCAACCCTCAGACACAGCCCGAGGTTTCAGATTTCATTTGGCAACTGGTAGCTTCACAGGACTCGAGCCGCACTACAGGGGAGGCCGGCAGGAGCCCCGCCCTCCCAACGCCTGGGTTATCTGAGAGCGGAGCTACACCGCCGGGCGCCACCGACAGAATGCGCCCTGCCTGGTTCCTCCGCATCTGGCATCGCTGGTTCCTTTCAAGTGCATCATACATACTTGTTGGTCACAGATCTAGGGCTGTGGGCGCGAGAAGATTGGTGAATACATGTCTCCTGCCCTCAAGGAGCTCTGCATTTCATTGGCCAAACCCCATACACCGGTTTAACTTGCTTCTACCAACTCTCTGTCTCGCTAAAATTTTATTTCTCCAATCAGAATTACCTGGGCCATTAAACCAATATTTCTGGAAATGCACATTTAGATGGATGCTCTCCAACTAGAGCCTTAGAGAAATTCAAAGTATAATTACTTTCTTACCGTGGTGTAAGAACTCTCGGAATTACACAATATGGGACAAAAGGACAAACTAGTAAACATTGTTGTGATGCAGGCCGTCTCTTCCCACCATCACCACAATGTCTGTTTCAAATTGTGATATTACAGTTCTGGTTACCTGGCATGCTGAGTCAAATTATTTCAAAAAGCTTTGTAAAGATCTCTGTTTTAGAAGGCCACTTACAGTGGATCAGTCCTGTAATCCTAGCACTTCGGAAGGCCGAGGCAGGCGGATCGCTTGAGCCCAGGGGTTTCAGACCAAAATTGGCAACATAATGAGACTCCTGTCTCTACAAAAAAAAAAATTAAAAAAAAAAAAAAGTTGGGCGTGGCGGCGCATGTCTGTAGTCCCAGCTACTCTGGAGGCTGAAGCGGGAAAATCCCTTGAGCCCAGGAAGTCAAGGCTGCAGTAAGCTAGAATTGTGCCAGCGCAGTCCAGCCTAGGTGACGGAGTGAGACCCCCATCTCGAACACTACTACAGCTACTACTAATTAAAAAAAAAAAAAAAAAAAAAAAACTCTCTTTTAGAAATCATCACCAGATATCCTTAAGACACAGAATGGGGGTGTCCTCACTAGGGATCTCCAGTGAGAGAGGGATATGGAAGAAGAGCACATGTTCAGTTTTAGAAACACCAAAAATAAAAGGCTGAGTGGACACTGATACGTTTTTCCTTTTTATCCTCTTTCTCAAGTTCTTGGAGAAACCAATCTACCCCATCCCATGCTGAGGTCCTACTATAAACTTGATTTTCTGGCGGGAGAATTCTCAGCCCTTTAATGAATCAAATTAATTTGTGTGGGGAAAAATTTGCGTTTCATATTTCATTTTAAAAATATGTATGGAATTCCTAAGCTAGAAGTAATGTAGCTTATTTTCTAATTGGTGGGAATAAATTATCTTCATCAACCCACATGGCCTTAAATGTTCTAGCAACACCGTGGCAGGTGAATGCTGATGGGCAGTTACAGATGAAAGCTGGAAAATAACATTAACCCAAATGAAATTTGCACACATTTGATAGACTCAAAAGCCTCAGGAAGACAAGTGCCAAAAATTATGATTCAAGATAGGGACATTTAAAAAAAAAAAAACAAGGAACTGTCATGTCAGTAACTTATTTCAGGATCTAACAAATATTACCACAGCAGTTTAGTCTCAAAGTGATACAAAATTGAACTCAGGGTGGTTACTGGGTAGTCCCTAGTCCAAAAGATTAAGACACAGCTCTAATACACACACCTGCTGTGTTCAAGGCCTTTTCCTTCCCATCTTCTGGTTCTGTCTCCACCCTTTCCAACTGATAGCACTTCATTGGTGTGTGTGATATATGTGATTATCTTAAGCTAGAAAGTACAATAGAAGGAGAGGATGGTTGTCACTTGGGGATTAGACAGTTGAGAGGATAGGAAAGGAGTTATATCCACCAATACAAGCCCCTTCTTCCCCTCCTACTTAGAAAGAGGTGGACCATTGCATTCCTTTTCTAGAAGCCCCTCAGCAAGGAGTCTGTTACAAGAGAATATAACCTAAACTAGAAACTGCGTTGTTCCCTGGCCTCTGACTATACTACTCCTCTCTTATTGTAGATTAGTTGGGACCAGGAGACATCCCTTATATGTACTGTAGCATCTTTAAAGGAGAGAATAAACTCTTGAACAAGACCCTTGAAACCTGATTCTAATCAGAGGGGAATGCTGATGTGACTGATACAAACTCCAGGGAGGTAGTGTCCGACATTCAGCTCCCTGGGTATCTGCTCAGAACTTGCCCAGAGGGTTACTTAAAGCTGAGTTTTATCAGTCAACCTCAATTCTGAGTTAAAGGTGTGCTTCAAACAAACTCTACAAAACCCAGAAATGATTCAAGGGTGAGGGCTAACTTTCCAGGATCTTCAGGTCCTAGACACCTTTAGGAAAAATGTCTATGAAAGGTCAGTATAATGGCATGCAGAGTTTGAAGAACTTCAGTGTTTATGGGGAGGATGTATAATACTCTAGGACCAGGGGGATTCCAGAGATCTAGAAATGAAAGCAGAGGAGGAAAGAAGGAAGATAATGGCTGTACTACATCTGGACAAGTTGTTGAGTGTTGGTATTGCCAGAGTCAAGGAAAGAAACTCCCTCCATAGGCAAAGCCCCCTGGACACTGATTCTATCAGGCCATTCTTTCAATGGAATTTAGTTAGGGAAACCTCAGCCAGTGTTTCTACAATTACTTTGTCTAGTATTTCAAGTATATGGGTCAAATGTTACTATTAAATGAGTACGGATTAAAATGTATTTTAATGTACTTCACTAACTTAAAAACTGCAAAGTTTTTCACCAGATTCCATGTCAGATTCTTTGAAAACCTTAGCATAGAGTAATTCATTATCATATTACCCAATTGTCCATTAATATCAGATACTGGAGCTTTTTAATTATGTTTTCTTTTAAGAAAACATAAATTCCTAAGAGGGCAAAAAACACAGTAACAAAACTGAATAGTCAAGAATTGCCAAAATCCTAACATTTTCAACAAGCTCTCACCAACAATGCAGAATTTGTGTGGGTACTGGGATTTGCCAAGATCTGATTTCAGGATTCAGATAGAAGGCCATGCCTTTTAAAGCATGTTTGTTTCTAAACATCTGTTCTTGTTTTTTCTTTTTATTTCCTGGTAGAAGTTTCTTTTCTACAAAGTCCAGCTTTGTCTGAGCTAAGTAAGGTGGAAAGAGATTAAGGGACCTTTGTGCCCCCGCCTCCAACACTTTGAATCACATTATTCAGGGAAAGATGTATTACTATTGTTAAAATGGTGGGGAAGGATCAATCCAGCTAAATACCTGTAAATAAGATATTAAAGGAGAGAAAGAGCATGATAGAAAAGTCTGCTGTGGCCATGGGTCATCCATGGCCTCTGTAATTCCACTACATGCCTTCTAACAGTCAACAGCTTTAAAACTGAAACACATTCTGTGCCCCTTCAGATCCCGAGAGGAGCCTGGTATCAACCGTCACCACACTTTCTTTGAATTGACATATTTTTGGGTCACACGCTGTCGTCTACCAGATCCCAAAGTAGATGGTTCCAAAAATATCAATGATTAAATTTACTTTCAAAGTACGGTCTATTGGTTTTTGTCTAATTACAAAATTAATTAGTTCAACTCATGAAACTTGGAAGCTACAGAGAAGCTTAAAAGAAGAAATTTAAAACTGCCCATGATCTCCCCACTTAGAGATAAGTAATAACATTTTGGATATGTCCAATATGTCCAATTGTTTTTTTACTTCTGTGTATGCGCCTATTTTGTATAATGATTTGGATCATGTTACTAACCAAAGCAAGATCCTTTTGGCCTGGGCCCAAATTCAAACCTTCGTTTCCAATCAAGATATTCCTTCTTGAGACAGTGTCTCACTCTGTCCATGGGCTGGAGTGCAATGGCCCCATCTCAGTTCAGTGCAGCCTCAACCTCCCAGGCTCAAGGGATCCTCCCACCTCAGCTTCCTGAGTAGGTGGGACCACAGGCACGCACCACAAAGCCTACCTAATTTTTAATTTATTTTGTAGAGATGGAGTCTCTACAAGTTACCCAGGCTGGTCTCAAACTTCTGGGCTCAAACGTCCTCCTGTCTAGGTCTCCCAAAGTGCTGGGCTTACAGGCGTGAGCCACTGCTCCCGGTCTCAGAATGCTTCTTTTTATGCTGTTTAAACCTAAATTCAGGAATTTGCTGGATGCTGTTAAAGAATTAATCTCGGCCGGGCGCGGTGGCTCATGCCTGTAATCCCAGCACTTCGGGAGGCCGACACGGGCAGATCACGAGGTCAGGAGATTGAGACCATCCTGGCAAACACGGTGAAATCCCCTGTCTACTAAAAATACAAAAAATTAGCCGGGCGTGGTGGCTGGCGCCTGTAGTCCCAGCTTCCTGGGAGGCTGACGCAACAAAATGGCGTGAACCTGGGAGGCGGAGAGATCGCACCACTGCATGCCAGTCTAGGCGACAGAGCGAGACTCCGTCTCAAAAAAAGAAAAGAAATAATTTCTCCCTTTCACGATATGCAGATTTTTCTCCAATCAGCTCCCAGAGACACTTTATGCTTTATAACTGCTGTGGTCATTTCTAAATCCCTTACTAGTCTAGAATTTCCTTGTGCTTTGCTGACTCACAATTTCTTTAGAGAACTAAGACAACCTTTAATATGCATTCATTCACATTTTAGCTCACCACATTCTCTATCCTTTCTCTACTCCCTTATGAGTACAGGCGTATGTGTGTGCAGGCACACACACACACCATGAGCATTCATATCACACATGCATACTCATAAAGTGAAATATTTCTCCAGACATGCAACTGTTCACGTGTGGACTCAACACTTAGTGTAATACTGAGTAACATTTAAAATATTTAGAAATCTAATTGCACCTCAGCAACAACAAAATGGGTTTACTCTGACTACACATGCCATTTTGTAGATTTCAAGCATATTCACATTTTGGAATCTTCTCTTTAAAGTTTTTTAGAAAATTAAATACTGCCATTGAAATAACACCATTCTTCTCCCAAGAATCATTATATAGTATTCCTAAGTTACATGTGTGACTTTTAAAATAGTTTCCTATTCCCTTATACTCAAGATAATAGAAAGCAAGTTATCAATAAGTTCTTCACATTCATAATTCATGTTTCTAATTGCATTGTCATGTATATTCCAAACCTTATCATCTGTCTAGGAAATCCTCATTTTGTCCTGTTTTCATCATATCCCAAGCTCTTTAAATAATGGATTTTTTTTTGGCATCAATTCCAAACTTTCCCTCTCTGCATTGCCTGCTTTATCTCATCTCAGAAAATTTAAAATTAAAGAGAAGAACATTTACGTCATTGTACATTCTTACCCCACTGATAAAAGAATACACAGTCAAGATACAAATCTAAGCTGTTAAAACTGTTAAAGAACTCAGATACTAGGCATAACTGATCCCATCGTTGATCAAATGTTAGATTTGATCAACATTTGGATTGCTAACTATAAAATTGGAGCTGAAGTCATTGTTTTAAGTCATCTAAAACCAACTAGATTGTCAGGAAGATTAAAATGTTTTATTGTTATAGAGTGCAGACAGGTCCATCAACTTACTAAACTATCTTCTGTAAAAACTAGATAAGAGAGTGTAAATGAATCAATATAATGCATCCAAACCTATTAATAATGATAATAATAAAATAAGAAGAATATTCCTTATAGTTATTAATGTGCTTTTCCCATATGTGAAGTCTTTATTGCAGCAGCTATGAAAAATTTATCCTTATTTTCACTTTGCCGAAGAGAGAACAAAGAGAAACATTGTCTATATCTTATTCACAATCATATAAGCTAATAAATGATGGAGAAAATATTTGAATTTAGGCTATTCAAGTACAAAGTCTAAATTCTTTTCACTGATGTATCAGCAACAGCATCTCCCTATGCAAATAGGGACAGCACAATTTCCCTTTCATATATCACTTATATTGGCCAAGTGTTTGAAAATAATTGTTATTACATTATTTTGTGAGGAGGAAGATTGTTGTTCTCCTACAGACCAATTTTAAATCCCACTTAAAGTATTAATTTTAATGTCCTACACTATCAGATCCTTTATGCAAGTTACTAGCCAGTAGCCAAATTAACTGTTCTTCTTGTTATTCCAACCAGTAGCAAAATTAACTGTTTTTTTCTTTGTGCTCACCATCTGTGAGAGGTGCTAATGGACAGTGAATTGGTCAAAAAGCCAAGGGGAGTATCAGCAAGTGGAATAGTAAGTGGTTCAGATAATTCAAGAACTTGAAAATTAGTCCCTCAGTACTGAGTGCTGTATTCAAAATCTTAAAACTAAGATCTTGAAGGGAAACTAAAATAAAAATTTTGAAATTGTAAGCTTGGTTTTTTAAGACATAGTAAAGATAGGCTGAGGCTGATTATGTAAGAAGTAGTGTTGGGGATAACTAGTTCCTTAATATTTGAAAAATGACCAAACATAAACTTCCTGGAAAATCAATAAAAGTAATGGAATTTTTGAAAGATTTTCAAAATAAACTAGGAGGATATTCCAAGAAGATAAATATTAAAGGGAAGTTCAAGATGTGGGCTGTTATGCAGATAAAATAGGACTACAAAATTACTGTCCTCTCCTTTTCTTTTCTTTTCTTTTCTCTTCTTTTCTTTTCCTTTCTCTTCTTTTCTTTTCTTTTCCTTTCTCTTCTTTTCTTTTCTTTTCCTTTCCTTTCCCACGTTTGTGTTTGAAAATGAGAGGAAGCAAGCTTTGTGAAGGCTTACTTTGCAAGAATGGCAAGCTTAGGCTGGATTGTAAGATGAGACTCAACTGGGGCTCAGGCTGGGGAGGGCAAATGGTAGTGTTTCTAAATGCTGAGCAATTTGTCTTGATGTCTTCAATGGAAGACTTTCTTCAACCTTGTGTACTTCACTCAAGAATAGACAGGTGAGTAAAAGAGGCTTCTAAATGGTGATCATGAGGAGTAGTCCCAACAGTTGGAAATGGAGGCACTTGAATTTCAGCCTAAGACACAGATGCATTTTAAAGAAAAATAGTCCTTTTGGATAGGACATTAGATGATTCCATTCAAATGTTCTCTGACTCAAACTGGGGGAAAATTATTCCAAATTCAAGAAAGGGAACTGTAGCTGGGTGTAGCGTTGCTGTAGTCCCTACTACTTGGGAGGCTGAGGTGAGAGGATCACTGGAATGCAAGAGTTTGAGGCTGCAGTGAGCTATGATTGTACCACTGCACTCCAACCTGGGTGACAGAGTGAAACCCTGTTTCTTAGAAAAAAAAGAAAAGAAAGAAAAGGGATTGAAAAATCAAAGGACAGAGAATGAGACCACCTTTTGGGTAACCTAATAATTTTAATAGCAATATAGCGAAAGCTTCTCTGAACTGGGTTGGGGCATAGTGCTCAGCATCTGTGGAAGCAATCAGCAGCAAGATCAATCCCAGCTGTTCCTTCAGGTTCAATCCTGCTGCAGGTGAGGGCTATGAGGTAAGGGAGCAGATAGCAGCACTGAGATCTGTGATGACTTCCAGGGAGAAGACATAAGCTACTCAGTACTCTGTGAGAGAAAGCTTAATTGAATAACTGAATAACATTTAAAATGGGGGATTTCCATCATTCCTGCTAGTTGGAGACTCGGAGCTCAAAGTCTAAAACCTAGACTTTAACCAGGTCATACACATTCATTATTAAGGTAAAGTTCTTCCTGTCTAAGGTTTTTTAAACTGCTGTCAATACTCAAGTACTATCACAAAGAATTGGAAGCACATAGAGGAAGTAGTTAAGCCCAATAATGGTAATTTCATAAAGCAGAAGCATATTGGGAGAAATGAGCAAATTCAAGAAAGTAGCTGGTTGTCATATACAGAGATGCCTCACTTACACAGGCACAAAAGTGTGTAATATCTCCTAAATGTGAGGCCCAGTGCTAGATGCAAAGTCAATTCAGATTTGTCTGTGTTTCAAGAAATTTACTTTCAATCATTAAGAATGGGTGAACAAAAAAGATTTAAAGTGAATTTTCCATTTTCCTCTAAGGTAATGCAGAAACGATGTTGCAATATGAACATTTATTCTTGGCTAGTATCTAGCCTCTGAAAGTTACTAGCATCATTTTCACAGCAAACAAAAGACTTACTTTTTATATGGTAATGTTATATCATTATTTTAGACAGACTCCAGGTAAGACTTTAAACAGTTTGTGAAGATATTTTGACATATTTTACATTTTTGCTCATTTGTTGTTTCAATTATCAACACATTGCTATAAAAACCAGAAGACAATGGCATATTTAATATGAAAATTTCCCATGTGGGTTTTTCTTGGCATCCATTGCACAGAATCTCTGGTTTTGAACTGTGCAATTAAAAAAACACTCTATATAAGTAAAGAGGGAAATCTAATGATAGTATCAAATCTTCCGAAAATCAGTTTACAAACATTAAAATACTTTCTGGATTGAGCATTCCACTAAGAAAGCCTAACACAACAGAAAAAAAAAACCTTTTAACATTGAGCTTTAATTGCTTATATTGCCACACTTATTTCAGCCAAAAGGTGACAAGATATATAGAAATATAATTTGTAGGCTTAAAAGTGATTCAGAAGTTGTTTATTTTTTCTACTTCTTCTTTGCTTTTGGGGGAGATTGTTGTAAACACTTCAATTTCATTGGGTCTTAGTAAAATTAATTGTATAAATCAAATATTTAAGATTAAGCTCCTTATAATGTATAAATTGCTTTATTAACCCCTTATAAAGAGTGCCCCGTTGGGTTTTAAAAAAATATTTAGAATCAAATGGTTACTTAAATAATAAATTTTGCACATGAAGAATCTATTAATTTAAAATTTTTGTGAATAAGGATTTATGTTAATTTTTACATGTAAAGAAACATACAATGATAGTAAAGTTGTTCTTTATAGTGAAAAATGCCAACTGTAGAACTAACATGCTTATCTGAATTTAACCTTGTCTATGTTCAGTTTCTTTTAAAAGGTTATCATATTCACAGGTTATTTAAAATAATCTCTAAACATAAAGTCCAAGAGGCCAAAAATTAAATATTGTTAATATGAGTATATTGTTAATTAAACTGTGTTATACTCATGTTGATTTTATAAGAACTGGTTACATGTCCTAGGAACTATCATTATGTATAATCTACACAGATAAACCCATTAATAGTAAAAGTTTGCATTTGCAGTTCATCGAGGTAGATTAGATTTAATAACTACAGGGATTCCTCACTGAGAATTGCCTTTTCCAAGGTGAGCACACTGTTCTCAAATGTAAACTAATAGTCTATGAACACATAGCTTTGTAACAACCTAGGAAACTATGACAGATTTATGTAATAACTTCTTCTTATACTGCTAATGAGCTTTAGCAAGTCAACTTACGGGTGTTTATCAGAACTTTGTGTAGGTTTTGAGCAGTGGTGAGACTTTAACATAAAAAATGAATTATTTATTTAAAAGGCTACAATTAAAAGATCAATATGCGATCCACATTGAATGATGTTTACTAATATCATTGGTCATTTCTGAGCTCAGTAAAGATTTATTTACTATATGAAATGCCTTTTAATTACTCATTACATAAAACCTCAATACTCAGAATTCAGGGGAAGAAAATTAAAATCAAGCTTGATTCTTTGTTTAATTTTATTGCACTTCAATTGCGAATACAAATATAAAATAAAAGTTTGCATTAAGTTATAAGAAAACATTCTCATGGAAACAGCAGGTAGATGTCAGATGTGTTGACATCTACACCATAATAATCCACTCTCCTGTCTCTCAACTACTTGCCCAAGTAGACATTCCCAAGGAGACATTCCCAAGGAGACATCCCTTGTGAAAAGCGACCTATGCTTTTCCCATCCAAATTCCCTATACCAATGGCCCTATCCTGGGGTGACAGGGAAAGGGAAGAACAACACAGAAGCTTTGTCTTTGTCTGAGAACCAAAACATTGTAGGTCTGAACAAAAACTCACTAAAATTGCCCTTTGTATGTATGTAGAAGTTGTAAGTAATAAAATGTAAATACTGAATTCACAGTTTTTGTGTCATGTATCTTTTATTCATCAATAGGCTACTAAAAATACAACTACTTATATGCGAAAGGACTTTTAAATATTTTGACACTAAAAGAGTTCTCAAGAGGTGGGAAAAGACTGTGAAACCTCTGCTTTAGGGCCTTCCCTCTCCTACAGTGTTGCCATTGTGCTTTGAAGGTGGAAGAGTGCTGCAGGGAGGGAGGACAGATGTGGGTTATAGTTGGCTGCAACAACTCTTCTCTGATAGCGTACACAACACTAATACATTACAGAATCCTCTGCAGAGCAGTCAGGGTCACAGCAATTTTTAGAGTCCACAGTCTAAATATTCTGCTACTAGTTTTACTAATGGGGACATGAGAGAAATGTGCACTATTGATTTCTTATAAAAATTATTGAGTTTGTTTCAAAATAGTTTAATCATTATTGCCACTTTTAATAGAACTCATTATAATGGCTGTCATGAGTCTGTTTAGATGGTTCCACTATAATTCAATTTTAATTAACTTGATCATTATTTTTAACAATGCTAATAAACAAACTATGCTACAACCTTATCCTAACCTTGGCTCTTTTAGCACAGATTTCGAGATTTAAACTTTTTTCTTTCTTTTAAAAATTGCTATAGTGATACTCAGCAAATTACATTATTAAAATCAATGAATTTCCCTTTTCATCAGTCTTCCGTTAGCAATCTTCAGTATTTTTACTTTCCAAGAGGATTTCAACTGCCCTCCTGTCTGACCACAGGCTTCATATCACACCACACAAGGTCTATGGCATGAATAATGCGTACATTGATGTTCGCACATTGTAAGCACAGAGGTTCAAGAACTTTATAATATATTTGTAAAACTGCCAGGCATTTTAGATCCTTTGGAGATAATGAGGATTGTTTAAAACAGAAGTGCTCAAATCTCATAGTTCAATATATATTTGGATATTACTATTAACGTTATGATTTCATGAGTCCTAGAAAACTACACATACCAGAATCTGCTCCACTCAATGGAGTTGTAAAGGGAGGGACCAAGAGGCTGGTATAAAACACTGCAAAAATGTCATCAATGCTAATCAACTTCCTAGAAACTCCCAACAGGAATCAGATCCACCTATTCCATAAGATCTATAGCTATAGCTGTGCACTGGTGATTTGTCTTTTGTTCTTTTTTTTTTTTTTCTTATTTTTTGGTTGTTTGGCACCAGTTTCTTCAAATTATATTTTTCACTTGCTGGCTGAACCCCCCCGACCTCTCTCTCTCTCTATATATATATATATATACATATAAAATATATATATACACATAAAATATATATATACACATATAAAATATATATATACACACATATAAAATATACACACACATATATATATGCATATTTGTATATATGCCCTATTCTACATGTATTCTGTAGGTATTCTAATAATGAATTCAGTCTTGTTTCTTCTTTTTAATTGGCATTCTTCCCACCAGAGATTTTCTTTTCAGATGTCTCCCTATTCATTTCATAGGTATCTTCTGCAGCTGGGAGTCATTGGTGTCATGATGTTACCTCATGCGATTATTTTGAACATAGAATGAATTATTGCACGTGAACTGAGAAGCACAGTGCCTGCAACATGGAACATACTTGATTCCAACCATTCAATCCTAGGAGATTTTCCATAAAGTCTTGCTACCTTAACTTACAGAAAATAACCATTTCATTCATTCTCTAAATGCTCTCTGAGACCTTGACTTTCGTGAGGCTCCAGAAAAGACATTATAAAACCAAAATAGTATTTATCACATAAACACCAAGGTGGTCAACACAGTCCGTATAAACACTTGTGGAAAATGCCAAGAAAGACAGAGATTTCAAAGACGAAAATTAGGAAGATGTTCTTTGGGAAGCTGGCAAGTTCATTCAGGTATCAGTTCTACCTAATTCAAGAAAACAAAATGCTGTCCAATCTTCCAGGTAGTTCCTAATATATATGCAAATGACTCATGCACAACCTAACTAACCAAATGGTGATTGAATTTCCCATCCCATCCCTGGAATTCCTCTACTCTCCCATTTTATCTTCTCCCCACCACTCATCCCCGTTTTAACAACAGTCCAGAAATAACCCACAGTAGGATTTGTAGAGCTAGGCAAGGGTTGCTGAGGACAGAGGAAAAGGGATGGCAGTTCCCTCTTACACAGGCCTTGTCCTATCTCCTCTCCTCCTTTTTGTGCCTCCCTCAGAGGCTCCCTGTCTGCACATCAGAATGCCTGCTCTGGCTTCTGGGACAGAATGCCTAGGATGGCTTCCCTGATACAAACTGACTGTATATTCTCCCCTAAACGAGGGCACATCTCAGTGCAGTCCGTTATGTGCCTAAATCCTTGTGTGAGCAATGGAAAGGAATGTAATTCTCAACTCAAGTGTTGTCTAATTTCAGAAGTGAGTTCAAATGATTTAAGACTAAAGCACAAATTCTTCCCTGAGACCAAATAGTGGCAAGTTTCAGAATTAGACCTGAAAAGTGATTTTCCCTTCTGTCCTCATTTTTTTTTTCTTAAAAAGAAGGTATGAGTTAGTTTCAGAGACAGGAGATAAATACCAAAGCTGCAGAGACTTTGTTTAGTCACAGTCAACATGGAAGAAGATCAATCCTTGCTAAAAGGAAAGGGCTACTAGTGGTTCTAAAAACAAAGAAAAGCTCAAGAGACAATAGGAAAACAAGATAGGAAGCAAGCCCAGAATGGAGCAGGGTCTCTGAAGATTTGCAGTGCCCTAGGTAGCTCCAGACTCTCAGCTGCCCAGCTCATAGCTGGAGGAGTCCTTGGTTCAATTGCTTAGTGGTTATGTGAATAGGATGATGGGAAGCAGTCTCTCCTGGTGGTTCCCTGCAGCAGCTGGTCCTACTTTCCCAACAATATTTTCACATATAGATACTGTTCACATGGTGGGTAGGTCCTAGAACATTTCTGTGTGATATAATTATACTTACATGATGGGATATTGTCCTGAAAATATTAACCAAGGTATTCTTTTTTTCTCATGTTCCATTCTTCCTGTGTCTTTAATCTTTGAGTTCATTTGCATCAGGTAGAGGATGGTCCAGGGGAAACAACGAAACAACTACCACCAAAAAATAGGTTCAAAAGCCTGTGACTCTGAATGACAGGATATATTGTTTACTGGGATGGAGACTGTACCATCAATGGTAATAGAAAGTCTAGTAAACATAGGGCTGGGCGCGGTGGCTTACACCTGTAATCCCAGCACTTTGGGAGGCCAAGGTGTGTAGATCACGAGATCAGGAGTTTGAGACCAGCCTAGTGAACATAGTGAAACCCCATCTCTACTAAAAATACAGAAATTAGCCGGGTGTGGTGGCAGACACCTGTAATCCCAGCTACTCAGGAGGCTGAGGCAGGAGAATCACTTGAAACAGAAGGCGGAGGTTGCAGTGAGCCGAGATCATGCCACTACACTCCAGCCTGGGCAACAAGAGCGAAACTCCAACACACACACACAAAAAAGAAACAAAGAAAGACTAGTAAACATAGACAATAGACTGGGGAACAATCACTGTGATTTAGAGATAGCTTTTAATGCTGATCTGGAAAGAATTCTCCAATGTGGAGAAATACAGCAGACAAAGGGGATGTGGTACAAGAGAGAATGAGAAACAAAGGGGTGAGACCTAGAGCGACACACTGACTTGGGCAAGGTCATTATCTAGAGATGGCCAGGCCTGCACTAAGGGAGCATGTCTACCACTCCCACACAGGAACTGCATGGGAACTGAGGCCATTGACAGTGCAGTCTCCTTCCCAGTAAACAATGTACATTGTGTGTTCAGAGAATTCTTTTTAGGCCCTCCCTTTGAGATCTAGTGAAGGCCTTTTTACAGCCCCCAACTTTTATCCATCCAGCAGAAAAATGGACCAGCTGTTCAAGATTTTGCTCAGTTATTATGTGACCTTTCGCTACCATCTACATGGAAAACCTTTCACCTCTAAACTTCTAAATAGGCAATAGAGACAACACTAAAATACAAAAAGTGTTCTTCCGAAAAACTAAAGGTACATGGTGGGTAGGAGGAAATACTCTCCTGAACAGGTACACCATCATGTTTTAGGAAACTTAATGGGTAAAACCAGATATTGTGGCCATGCTAAGAAGTTTACTTCATTCCAAGATACTGAAGTGTTTAAGAGGCATATGTAATGAAATTTGTGTGTAAAGCAATGGTGGTGTAAAGAACGGTGCATCTCATTGGAGAGGACATGGGTTACTAGCATTTATTAAGGACCTACTTTGATCTAAGTATTGTGCTACACCCTTTATATACACTGTCTCACTTGATTCTTAATAGTATGAAATTTGGAAGAAACTGAAATTCAGAGATGTTATATTAAATGACATGTCCAAAGTTTCCTAGGGAGTGAGCAACAGTTCTGGGATGGGGATCTATACCTGTCTAACACCCATTGCAGTGTTTTTTCCTCTAGTCCATGTTCTCTTCCAACTTCTCCAAATTAATCTAGAAATAGCCATCAAGCTTCTCCCAAATTGGGGCCTGGCTGTCATGGATATCAACTACACTGTACTTTATTTCTAGTTTTGTTTTTTTTTTCCAGAAAACCCTTAAGCACTACTCCTTATTACCAATAATGACCCAATCAGTAATGAGTTATTGAATGGCAATCAGTCTTTTCATACCAAAATAAAGTACACCTCATTTCAAGATTCTTGAAATAGGCATATAAAGACTGAAATTGACATGATGAAACTGTTGAAGCACCATAGAGAAAATTGAAGCAAGGCAGCTACACTAGGAAGAGACTGGGTTTTACAAGGATGCTCTTGGAGAGGATACGGTAATTGCAGGCAAACAATTCTGACATTTAGTCTCCTGAAAAGCAACTTACTCTCTTCACTCACGAGTAACAGTAGATCAAGGAGTAGGGCTTTCAGAGCAGGAAGCACTCTGCACGTGGACAAGAAAGGTGGGTAGCAGGTGAGTCCAAATTCAAGTAGGTAAACATCCAACAGCAGGCAGCAGCAAGAAGCTCAAAGTCCATGCAAACAAAAAGCACCAGGGAGATCCTTACAAGTTGACTTAGCAGCTAGGTGCATGTGGTCAAAGGACCAAGAAAGGGTAAATCACCAAGTGGTATGTGAATTTTAGGAGTGAGGAGCAAGCAGGCAGAACTGATGTCTAGTCCCTGCCATGAACTGAGAAAGGGACAGTTTTCTCCCTGACTTTTATTCTGAAACTCTCAGTGTTAGCCTAGAAACTGTTGCTAGAGATTTAGTCCTTGAGGGTAGAAGACCATTATGGCAGAGATATTTTCTGACTAGGATGGGGATAACGATCAAGCAGCCTATAAAAGAAAATGATTTAGTAGCTACTGATTTTGTTAATAGCTAATAAAAGGGATGTCAATGAAGGCTAGACTACCTTTCACAATATTCCAGCATCATTATCTGCATATGCAGACTTCAATAAACAGACGTTAACACTGTATATTGCATATTTTTGTGGTGAATTTTAGACCCATCTAAAAAAAAAACTTTTTTGGTAAGTTTTTTGGAGAGATAGGACTGAAAACTTAACCCAGGAAGTGATACAGTATTATACTATTTAATACTTGTTATGTATAAGTCAGTTGTAAAGTTAGGCAAGACCTTCTGAAGGGCAATTTGAAGTGAAGTTCCCTATGTACTTGAGATATGCTAGGAAGGCTTAACATAGGAAAAGGCTTGATTTTACCAGTTGTTGTCTGTTCTTTGAAGGAGAATGTTCACATCGATAGGTTCCAGAAAGCTAGAAATCAACAAGGACTAACACATGGCCAAAAGGCAGGTAGGACATGAGAGAAGAGACTAGTAAAGGTGGCTGCACACATGTTCCAGCCTAAGAAGATTATATGGTAAAGGAAGCTTTACGATGTGAATTTTAGCTTGGATTATGTCTTTTTTTTTCCTTTTCCTAGCATCCTTTGAATTGAAAATTTTTACTTTTCTCACTAGGGCCCATTAAAGAAAAAAAAAGAATTGGCCTTGGGCCAATTTCATTCATTACTTACAATCTCCTTGACATGTACATATTCTTAAAACCTCTCTGCCCTTTCTCCCATTCAGCCATTGACAAACTAGGCAGTGAGATGCTAGGAGTTGTGGTTGTTGTTCATTAACATTTTATTTTACCCACTATTTAATAACACATTTTGAGATTAAAAATCTATGTGTACTGTTCTGAAGTGAATTTTTGTTGTATTTTTGGCCTGGAGAAAATGAAACATGACATAGGTTAAAGTGGTAGAAGTAATAGACAAGAAGACAACTTTAAGAAAATGTCAGAGTCTGACAAAATTGTAGTCCCTTTGTGAGAACTTCTTCTGGAAGCTTTTCTCTATTCATGTGCTGGAGTGGTGCAGGGTGTGTTTATTCACAAAAGGCCAGTCCATTCACACAAATTTAACTTTTGTCTCAACAAGAATAAAGTAAGTACCCTTGAATCCAGCAACATCGATATATTAATATTTGTCCTGTGAGCCCCCAAATGCCTACCACACAGCTGTAAGTGCTTAACTGGCTCTCCAACATTAATTTGTTGGCTAAGATCATGCATGACTGTAGTAGAGCCTGCTCATGGAAGAGAGGGGTGTAGAATTCTTATGACACTGGTGTGAAATATGTAGGATCTAAAGAGTTCATGCATACCACCGTGGGCAGTGTGACCAAAACATGGCAGCACAGAAATGCTGTAGGAGTGAGTCACTAAGTATTTCAGCTGGTGACCCTCAGAAGAGAAGAAACTAGAAAAGAAAGACCAGAGCCAAACACTTATTTTCTCCCTAGGAAATAAGAGTGTCTTCCCCCTTGGGGAAGGAGGCCATTTGGAAGGATACAAGGTTTAGAGTTCAGGAGTTTAGGCCAAGAAGTTAGATGGTGAAGCCAGGAATGGGTGAACTAATAACACAGACGCTGGAGAGCTGGGGCAGGGTTGAGATAATACTGGAGCAAGTCGGACTACTGGGAATTTGGCAAAGATAGAGGATCAAAGTTGAATAACGAGAAGCAAGGATAAAGCCAAAAGCCAATAAAGAGTAAACAATGTCATATGGCTGAGGGAAGTAATTTCATTTGTGAAATCTCAACTATAAATACAAAGTTGTTAGTGACTAGTATGTTTTGAAACAACTTAGTAATTTTCCTATTTTCCAAGGTGGTCATAGTTTCCTAAATACTAGCTGTAGGTTAGGCTTGACAAGTCCCCTAAGAACTTCCCCAGCTAATGATAGAAAATTATTTGTTCACCTCCTGATCCCCACTTATTTTGTGTTTATTTTGACTATGTCTCTGCTCCTACTCCTGATACCAACATTACTCTCAATGAGCCCAACCTAGTGGGAAAGTCTGTAAAGCATACAATTCTTTTAGCTTCTATGTCAAAAACACAGATTCATAATGTCTTAAAAAGCCTAAGGCCTTTTTTTTCCCTAAAATTATGGCTCTGAAATTCTCAGTTATAATTATATGCCACAACTAGGGGCCCAAATAATCTGAAAACCTCAAAGATCATTACTTGATACGCACAGCATGTATTTAAAAATGTTTAATACAGATAAGGTCACTCATTCTAAGACAAAAATCTGTGGAAATACAAAATATGGTTCACCAAATAGGATGACAAAGAATTTTGTTTATATGTTTTTAATTAATCAAGCAATAGTTATTGTTTATAAATGATGCATGTTGAAAGTATCACATTAACTTGCTCTTTTCACTGTCAGTCATATTGATGAGCTTGTAAGGCTTGGGCTGTGCCTTCGAGTTGCCTGTGTGGAGCAGTGTCTAAATGCAATTTTTTAGTCCAGTTGGTGATTGTTCAGGTGTCAAAGATAGCAAATGACTACATTAAAACAAAACAGAACCAAGTTACTTCTACATTAATGGCAAAATATTCCAGAGCAGATATATAAGATCTAAAACTTGAATACCAAGCAGATAAAAATACTACATGAAATTAATAAAATGAGGAATTTTAGATAATCCCTGAACCTTATAGCACTCAATGTCAATAACAAAAAAGTTATAATGTAAGGAAGGAAAAGATATTAAAAATCATGATTCTCCTTTAGAAAAACTAATATCAAAACCAGTGCGACACTCCACTTTTAAATTAACATTTTAATATCTGAGTAAACAGAGGAGGAGGATATTTGTACACACTGAGTCAGAGAGATGTGATGGAAAAGAAATGTGTTTCCTAAAATCAGTTCTCTGTGATGGTTGGAATTTACAGAGCCAGGAGGGCTCTGGCTGTGCTGTTGCTATTTTGAACTTTTGGAACTTCTGCCACTAATACTTCATACATCTGAGTCCACTGTGCCTCACATCTTCCTCCTTTTGACTTTGCTTAACAATCACTGTATGTGTGTGTGTGTGTGTATACACACACATATATATACACATATAAACACACACACACATACACATATATGTAACTTTTTCTTTATAAGGAGAGAAGCCAGGATGTGAAAAGGATCATTGAAAGCATTCGCTCTGGTTCAACCTGCTTGGGGGACGTTGACATTTAGAAAGAATCGTCCTTCATTACTCACCAAGAAAGATCTTCCCAGTAGTGTTATTGTTCTGTCAGCCATTCTCTAATATTTCCATTTACCTGCTCAGCAAAGGGAAGGCCTAGGAAGCCAGTCTCTCTGACAAAGTGTTTCTTTCATCACCTAGATCAAGGGTGCAGGAGTTCTGAACACACCTCACCCAATGGCTCACAATGAGTGTACTTTGTTCATCCCTTTCTAAATGGAGCAGTTGACTGGACCGAGGAAAATATAGAACATAGGAGGCAGTCCAAAATTATAAATTAAAAATATGTTTATAAGAGTGGGATTTCAGTTTTCTCCCAGGCCTACGAGTTAGAATACTAATGAAACGAGATAGTTCCCTTCACCCCTTCGTGGGACTTGCAAAGGGGTTGCCTCATTTACTCAGGCCATAGCTCTCAACCCCTCATGGGAGGGGGAGCACACAGGTGGGTGGGTGCAGGAGCCAGGATGAGTGCTTCTGGGCACTGGCAGGAGTAGAACTCCGTGTGGCCCCACGGCAGCATCTAGGGGGGTATCCATGACCCCTGAAGCCCCAGAGGGCATGTGTTACAGTGTACTCTCTTAGCTTTGCTGTCCATGGATGGCTTAAGTGTTTAACAGCTCAGTGGAAGGTCAGGGTGACAATCTTTTGCAGCTGCCCTCTTGGTACCCAAGTTCTTGTCCAGCATCTAGGAAGAATCAGGTTGCATGAATGAGTGGAAGGGTGATGAATGTGGAGGATTTTATTGAGCCGTAGAAGTGGCTCTCAGTGGGATGGGGAGCTAGAAAGGGGATGGAGTGGGGAGGTGGACTTCCCCTGGAGTTTGGCCATCCCTAGCCAAACTGTTCTCTGAAGTCCCACCATCAAGCCGTCTCTCTGAAGTCAAGCTGCTTCTCTCTGACGTCCAGCTGCTTCTCTTCTCTCCTTCTCTGCTGCTCTGCTCTGCCACTCAGCTGCTCTGCTTTTCTGCCACCCCTCTGCCAGTGGAGCCTGGGGTTTTTATGGGTATGGGGGGTGGGAGTGGAGGGGTGCCAAAAAGCAACATTTGAACCGGAAAATAATAATGTATGTTCTCACTTTGGGCCACAGTCCCAGGCTTGAGAGTGCGGCCCTCACTGGAGACAGCCCTCTTCTACTCAGTATTTCCATGCCTCCTGTCCACATCACTAATACTTTGGGGATTTATTCAAAATGCATAGATAGGAGATTCTCTTTAACTATTACAGGTTAATGCAAATACTCTCTTGGCAGGTTTAGGTGAGAGAAATGCCCTACTTTCTGCTGTCTTGGAGATCTCAAGATCATCACCCAGACTTCAAAGATAAACAGAAAAGGGGCTACTCTAGCATGAAAGCTTATATTTACATTCCTGATCACTCACTGAGAACCTTAGTAAATATGATTTAGCATGTAATATTTACCTGACTATTTCTCCACCTACAGGAGATTAGAAGTAGCAAGCTATGTAAGAAAAGGGAAAGGAGGGAGGGATAAGCAGATTAGAGAAAGTTTGAGAAATCCTATTAAGGAAGATAAAAAGCAAAAGGCACAGAAGCTCAGGGCCTTATTTTATTGCTGTGCCTAAAAAAAAAAAAAACTATACTGAATAGTATTACTGTACCAGATAGTAATTTATGTTTGTAATATTATAAACATTGGCATCAAAGGGAAAAAAAACCCAGTATTTTCCTTCTTTTTTTTTTCTTTTTTTGAGAAGGAGTGTCGCTCTTGTTGCCCAGGTTTGAGTCCAACGGCACGATCTTGGCTCACTACAACCTCCGTCTCCCGGGTTCAAGCAATTCTCCTGCCTCAGCCTCCTAAGTAGCTGGGATTACAGCACTTGCCACCATGCCCAGATAATTTTTGTATTTTTAGTTGAGGCAGGGTTTCACCATGTTGACCAGGCTGGTCTCGAACTCCTGACCTCAGGTGATCCACCTGCCTCAGCCTTCCAAAGTGCTGGGATTACAGGCGTGAACCACTGTGCCCTTCCCGAAGTTACTTCTTAATACACTTCAACTTTGAGTTGAGCAGATCAGTTTTGTGTAGAACAAAAACCCATCTAAGTTCTAGTCTAATACTGTCTCTTTACGGAAGAATCCTGGCTAATTCTTTCAACTGACATTTCCAGTCAAACAGTTCTTCATCTGACACCAAATATATGTAGACATCCTAAAAATAGCCCCCAAAGACATATATAACATTATCAAGGAAAGGGAAAATAAAAAGATAGCTAAAAAGACAGATATTAGAAAAGCCTTAAAAAGTTAAAGGATGAGGGAGAAAAAAAGCAAAAACCACTTCAAAAGAGAAATAGAAAGATGAAGACACTGTGTATCTGGAGATTCTGTGGCACGATCATGTTGTTGGGTTATTCCTTGGGATCCCACTGATTCTTTTTTCTCAGAGGACGGGAGACAGACTAGCTATATGTACCTGATAAATGAAGATGGATAGTTCTTAGCAATAGCAAAGATCAATGGGAGAACCAGCTACCCTTGTGAGTTACTGTGACCACAAAATATTACAGAAGGCTCTTAATAATGAGGGTTTGGGCCCATGTAGAAGGCAAGAACTTAAAACTTCAAAATAGCCAGGAAAAAACTTTGCCCAATTCACTTAAAATGTCAGAAACAGAACATAACAAGGTGAGTAAAATGAGACTAACTCAGTGAAATCAGAATAACTTCACAATCATGAATGATGCAGGTTGGATCTGAATGATAGGCACATATTTTCTCTCCAAAGTCAGCCATGAGTTGAAACTTGTAAAATAAAGGGAACTTTACTTAACAAGAAAAAATTGAAACAAAGGCAAGGGATTTGTAAACAGGTTCAAATGACTGGGTTCTGCACAGTCAAGAAGGTAGAAGGGTATTTATACAACTAAGTGGATTCAGAATCCCAATTCAACAATGGAGAATTGATGTAGGTATTAGGTATTAAGGATATTTTGGATAGTTGCAAATGAGGACAAAAGGGTTGTGAGAAGAAAAGAGTTCAAACAATCTAAAATTATCATAGATGGAAGAGAAGGGCAGATGTCAGAAATTGTGAGATAAGCCAATTGATAGAGAAAGCTCACTTTTAAAAATATTAAGATGGGTCTCTTGCTTAGGAATTCAAGTATGAAGAGATGTTATTAAAAGAAGTCAGCCTCTAGAGGGGAATAAGAAATTTGGGGGGTAGGGTGCAGGTGGAGAAAAGCTCTCTCGTCTCATTAATCCTAAATGTCTGTTCTGATTGCCTGAATGACAAAAAGTTGGTCTGGTCTGGAAGACATTATCGTTTTCCAGCTCTGTTCTTGACTCCTTCTGAAAACAATTTTCTTTCTATATAGCTATTAACACATCTCCTCTCTTTAGGAATAAAAACGAGACACAGTGCAGATGTTCAAGGTATTAGGCCCTTCCAGGAACATGAGGGAGAGGAAGACTGGGACCTCTCCTCTGAAAGATGCTGACCGGTGTAAAAGAGTGGCATACCTGGAGGTGCATAATTTGCTTATGAAACAAGGATGATACATCCTTGTGACATTTATGGCAAAAGTCTTTTTTTACTGGGACCAGGAAGGCTCTAACAACTGACTGTTTAAGCATCACAGCCATTTATATTTCCCCTTTCGGTATGCTGGCAGTCACAGCTTCCAGCCTGCTGAGGCTCTGAATTGCATTCGATGGAGTGGTTGTGTCACTGTAAGACACGCTAATCTGTTGGTAGTAAACATTTGAGCTGGAGGTTATGCCAGCTTTTATTATGATGGATGATAAAATAAAAGCAACCATCTAGTGAAATAGCAATATATTTGAGAGGGGCAAAATGCAACTTGGAGTGATTTTGACTGCAGGAATAAACATTTCAGGCATGATAAAATTTTAATATGGTAATGTTGACAGATAAAAGAATGTTAGAGAACTCAAGATAATTATAAGAATGTCATCTGATCTGTATTTCAAAATTCCCAGGCCCTTTGCTCAGCTGTCTGCATCCACTGTCCAAAGGGCAGTCATTGAACTATCTGTCAGGGCTCATCCTAAAAAGACACCGAGAAAATTTAAAACATGAGCAGAGGATTTGTGCCGCACTCTGTTTTTTAGGTAGATTAGCCAGGGAAAGGGGTTGCTGATTTAACACATTCTCTGAAATTCTAACAGCATCTTCTTGATCTTAGGGGTCACATTAGCTGGTTCTGAAATTTACCTAACAAGAAAGCATATTTTCTTCTCCAAAATATTTCGAACCAGCAGGCCCACAGACTCATTGATCCATGAACACTGTTGCTTCAGGGAGAGTCCTTATAGTCTTGTTAAATTTGCATAGCCTTCTCTAAAGCTGTCTCTGGACCATACCCCCTTGAATTATGATCAGTGGGACACTGTAGTTGCTTTGCCAAAGTATAGTAAACACACCTCAGAATCAACCCTGTCCTGCAAACCTGCTCATTGCCTTTTATTCAAACTGGAGTGTCTTTATAGTGTTCCCCCAGGATTTTTCCAAAAGGAATCCTCAGTCCTTCAGGCAAACAGATACATGAGGTGTAGCCTTTACTAGTCTCCTGGACATGCAGAGACGCAACCTAAATCACAGGGTAAACAACACAGCTTAGCCTCCAGCTGGAGCTTCTGAACTTTTATGTATTAATTATATGGCATTAAATACATCACTACTTAAAGCCTTGGCCTCAATAAAAATAGGCTATGGTCCAGCTTTGGTTAGGCTGTACCTCCCAGGGACTGCAATTATCTTCCAGAAAGATTGTAATCTCTCAAAGAATTTAAACATTATTTTTAATTTAATTGACTTTTAAAGTAAATATATATTATATAGCAATTAAAGAGAAAATAGGACTCATTTTAAAACAAAGTTCCCCTTTATCCAAGTGACTGACATTTAATGCATACAACAACCCAGGCACCAGATTGGGACTTTTGTCACATAACTCTCACAACAACCAAGGTAGGCTCCATTACTATTCTGATATTAAATATGAGCAAATTGAGACTCAACATGGTTAAGCAAATTTCCCAAGGTCACGGTTGTTCTTGTAGAATACTAGAAATTCCAAAAAAGAAAAAGAAGAAAAATGGAATTCACCTGATATCCCACCTCCTAAACTCAACCAGTATGAACATTGTGATGCGTTTATTTATCTACAAATGTAGATTTATAGGACAACTTGTTATATTATCTGCCTTCCACTCAATAATATAGTTGAATGGTTCACATCATTTTTAATCACATCATTTTAAGTCATGTACTTAAGGTAGCCTATTTTGGACATTTAGGTTACTCGTGGAATTTTTAAGGCTCAAAAGAGGAGGAGCCTGTCTGCCAAAACCTGGGATGTACTTGAAAATATGTGGTTTTGACAGGTGGATTCTCTGTCTAGCTTGATGTGAGAACCTGGTTAAGTCACTTAACCTTTTAAAACCTATTCCTTCATCTGTAAAATGAGATTGTCATTTACCCTTCCCAATTGTCAAAAGAATTAGATGTAATCCAAGCAAAGTTCCTCACTGGGTACTGGACATAGAACGCGTGTTCACCAAGTAACACTGTGTGCAACCCCACTGACCTTACTTCTCTAAGCCTGTATTTTTATGTAAAAGAGAGTTTTGTTACCTGATCACTAAGGAATAATTAGTTGATTATCGCGTATCTAAGACTCTGTGATTTTAAGATTCTGTTCAGAGATTTTAGAAGATCTTCGAATCCGGTCTCATGGTATCGAAGTAAAACTTGGAAAGATTTATTCATGTCTGCACAGGTAGAACTAGTTCAGATGCTCTCTAGTCATGTCCTCACTGATACTCCATTATCTCTTGTGACTGTGTTTAGGAATCAGCAGTGAACCATTGACCACTTCATAGAAGTAGCCTGTTGTATTGGTCTCAGCATCTGCAGAGCTATGGTGCATTAGAGTATATACCACAGGTCATGTGGTATTTATAATAGTTAAAGAAACAACATTTTAAAATTAATAGTAGCACAGTGGATTCGAGATTATACTTCTTTGTAAGATCTCCAATTGCCTTGTCTTTCATTGTGATCTGCTTCTTTAATAAGAAAGGAAGGGACAGAATTGGCCGGGCGCGGTGGCTCACGCCTGTATTCCAAGCACTTTGGGAGGCCAAGGCGGGTGGATAATTTGAGGTCAGGAGTTTAAGACCAGCCTGGTCAACATGGTGAAACCCTGTCTCAAGTAAAAATACAAAAATTAGCTGGGCAGTAGTGGCAAGTGCCTGTAATCCCAGCTATTAGGGAGGCTCAGGCAGGAGAATCGCTTGAACCCAGGAGGCAGAGGTTGCTGTGAGCCAAGATCATGCCGCTGTACTCCAGTCTGGGCAACAGAGACCCTGTCCAAAAAAAAAAAAAAAGAAGGAAAGGGATGGAGTTAAAAAGCGTACTGGAGTTACAGCTGCTCAGCCAAGACTTTACTTCACTCTGGATATTCCACATGGGGTAGTGTTTGGCATGTCAAATTCATCTCCTACTTGGGACAGCAAAGGGAAAAATAGAAAATCAGTAGGTAACAGCACTGCACTTAAGCGAAATAGATTTATTCTGTTCCGTGACTAGAGACCTCACCAATCCAAGCAGTTCTAGCATCCTCCTGAGAGCCCCAAAGCATCTATGTAGAGATTAGAAACAGACTACCATAAATCTGTCACCCATAAAGGAGAACCCTGGCTTATCACAGTGCTTTATTCCTAGATGAAGGCCAGCATATTTATATCTGTATTTCTGAGCTCGAGATGTATTTAGCTGCTTGGCATCTTACTAAATTTTAATAAAACATTTGCATTTGCACATGTACTAGCATTTTGATTAGAAAATAGTGCAAACCTCAAATAGTTGAATGAGCCATAGGAGAAAAATCACAGGTTTCAGACAGCTGCAAGACGGTAAAGATGAGGAAGTTAAATAAGTGGGTGGCTTATTCTTGCAAATATGTGATCTTTCTGGTACTAAGGCTCGAGGATGAAAAAAAGATCAAAATACCAGTATTCCCATGTGCAGACCAGCATTCTTTATTGTTAAAGGGCCTTGTGGATGACAGGGAAAAGGAGGGCTTTCTGTAGGCCTTTGATCGGGTAGCAGCTGATGGGAGTTTAGAAGGATGCAGGCTGCAGTGGAGGAGAGTCCATGCACCCTGACTCACACCCGCAGTTTGTTTCCTGTGACCCCGGAAGAAAGTTCAGCAAAATTTAATGAAATCATGTTCCATGGCCGAAGAGTGTGTTTGCAAGTCTGATGAAAATCTGATGGGCATTCTGCCTGGGAACAATGTAAAGAAATAAGCAAATGTTTTCCACTATGATTATCAAATCAACAAAACTCTAACTTTGGTTAACAGAGAAGGAATCCAAAGAATATTGACACGATTGGTAAATGGTAGAAAATTGCATTAAATCAACCATCTTTCAAGAAAAATTCCTCAGGATAACACCAACTCTCTTTCAATGAATAAAAGAAAGCTATCCTGAAAGATATATTGTCCTTGTGTAATATGAGTTTCATTTTTTTAATAGGAGCTTCTGTGTTTTGTTAAGTCTAAATATAATTCATGCCTTTTTGTTCCCCCCCCGATCACTAAATTTTTTTAGCAGGTTTGACTCTAGGAAAAATTGTGAATAGATAAAATTCTGTTTACGGCTCTTCTCTGTCATCATTCTATTTTCCAGTACAATTTACATATTCCTGTGTTTACCATAGATTTCCTGAATAGCTTTTATGTTGCACTGGGAATACACAAAAATGTTTAACATTTGGTTCATGTCCTCAAAAAGTATACAATATTATCTCTTTGGAAATTACTCCTCTTCTTGAAATACCCATCTTAGATTTTTTTTTCTCTCAGGCTACTACATGCTTTTCACTAAAGTACCTCTTGAATTACATGAGAAAATACTGATGAATGATAATGGAACATCAGTACATCATCATCTGAGTGCACATTGAGAGCTAGTAGGTGCTCAGTAAATATCTGTCTTATCTCTCTTGATAGTTGTCAGCCTATGGCATGGCCCATTTTTACTGTATCCAAAGGAATGAAACTATTACCATGGAATGGCAAATGATGAGGACAATATTTTAAAGGGGACAACAGTTCCTAAATTAAATGCCATCAGTGCTTCTCCCAGGTCCCTTTCTCCACCAGTGTACCCACGCTCCAGCTGCAGTGTCTGGCTGCTGGGCTACAACTACCCCTCTTTTCCAGAGAACTGTCCTCAGCCCAAATCTGACTGTCACAGGGGTACAAAAGCCCAGCCCCCTTGCCTCAAAGTGGGACAAATTCGGTGCTCTCCAGCTTTCTGTGGGACCAGATTAAAGCTGGAGTACTCCTGAGGTTCCATCCTTGCTTGGTTTCTTCCCCTGCCCAAGCTGACTTTCCTTCTTCCCTTTCTCCTGGCAGCACTCCTTCAATAAGTCACATACACATCTGAATACCTATCTCAGGCTCTGCTTCTAGGGAATCCAACCCAAGACATCTCAAATAATCACAGGGAGTCAATAACCTACAGGATATGCATGTTCTTCTTGCTTAAAAATAAGTGAAAACAGGTTGGGCGCAGTGGCTTATGCCTGTAATCCCACCACTTTGGGAGGCCGAGGTGGGAGGATCACCTGAGGTCAGGAATTTGAGACCGGCCTGGCCAACATGGTGAAACCCCATCTCTACTAAAAATACAAAAATTAGCCAGGCCTGGTGGCAGGCACCTGTAATTCCAGCTACTCAGGAGGCTGAGGCAGGAGAATCACTTGAACCCAGGAGGCAGTGTCTGCAATGAGCCAAGATCACACCACTGCACTCCAGCCTGGGTGACAGAACAATACTCCATCTCAAAAAAAAAAAAAAAAAAGCAAAAACAAAAATAATAGCATGTAAGTCTTGAGTAAGATTATCAAATTGTTTAATAAATCTAAGATACACAAGTAAAAAAAAAATTTACATGGTAATAAAAATGCCAATTTCATAATAAGAGTAAAGCTCTGTCTAGTCATTTCATGTCTAAATTAATAATAAAAAGAATCATTTATATTAGCAATATTACAAAATTATTTTTGTCACATATCCTGTGAGAAATAATAAATAAGCCAAGACTTCTTGGACAAATAAATGAAGTAACAAAACCATAACAGTGATAATATAAACCTTTGCCCATTAAATATTTTGAAGTGGTTTTACTCATTATGTAAACTGAAACTGAAAATCAGGCAATGTTTATTGGTCTTATTGGTCTTCTGTCATATTACCCTATCATCATTAACTTTATAGTGTTTTACAATTCTTAAATGTTAAAATGCATTATTTCCATTGACTCTCAAAGATTTTTTTTTTTTTTCACAGAAGGGGCTATTAACCCTGCCTCAGATTCTAGCAACTCTGCTTGACCATTACAAGGGAAGCCTTAAAGAGATATAAGGGCCTAGATTCCATGCCAAACTGTTTAAACCATGCCTGGGAGAAGGCTGAGACCTGGGTAATCATGTTTTAAAGCTTCTAGATGTTTCTAATGTGTCACTAGGTTGAGAAACACCAGATTAAGCAACATGGCCAAAATTTTCCAGCTGCTGAGTCCTAGAGCAACATCTGAATCCAGAATTTCTCAGCCACATTGGACTTCCTTCCTTCCATTTCACCAGAAGTTCTGAATTTTAATTGGTATTTAGAGGGAAAAATGTGAATGTGGACTGTGCATTCCACGGGAAGACAAAATATATCACATATATTTTTGAGATATATCAATAAATAAAACAGATTTGGCTTTGAATGAGTTTTCACACTTTTTGGGTGGGTAAATCATTTAGGTATGTGTAACAAAAATTTCTTTTTCAAGTATAAATGAGTTTAGAAGTGACCAAGTTTTTGGCAAAGGATAATCAAAGTTTGGCTGTTCCCCCAAGTGTTTGTAAAACACAATAGTTGAGTTTATTTAGCCTAAAAAAAGTCCCCATCAATATAATCCACAAGAATAGATTGAATTTTCAGAACGGGAAAATAGGGAAGACTGTCTAGTAATTGACAACGATTTTATCTCATTCATATAGTCACAAATTAGAACTTAATCTTTTATTTCTGTGAAATAATACTTTCTTGTATTCATATTTATATCAAGCTTAGTTTATAGAGACATTTTCACTGATCACTGAGAAGTCAATGGTGAGAATATCAGTGTGGAAAATCAATGCTTTTTTTTTTCGATATGGAGTTTTGCTCTTGTTGCCCAGGCTGGAGTGCAATGGCTTGATCTCGGCTCACTGCAACCTCCGCCTCCCAGGTTCAAGCGATTCTCTTGCCTTAGCCTCCCGAGTAGCCGGGAATACAGGCACCCACCACCAGATCAGCTAATTTTTTGTATTTTTAGTAGATGGGTTTCATCATGTTGTCGTCTGGTCTCAACTCCTGACTCAGTGATCCACTGCCTTGCCTCTCAAAGTGCTGGGATTACAGGCGTAACAACTGCACACAGCATTGAAAAAGAATGCTTTTAAAGCTAAGTGTGGAATTGAGGGTGGTCTACCAGCCACAGTGAATGTATATGCTGGTTAGAGAAAGAGAGAAGGGGAACGTGTTCAGTTGAGTTCTTGAGGCCTAAGAGTACACTGAACTTCAATGTCTTATTTACCTCCTGCAAGGCTTGTTCCTTGCTAGAAGTAGAATTCCTCTCTGTTCTTGCACATGCTTGAATGGAGTGCTGAGCCCCAGCCAATACCTACTAGTCCCCAGTGCTTAAGATCAGAGTTTCTTAAATATTTTTATGCTGTGAGCTCCTTGGCAGTCTGGTGAAGACTGTGGATTCCTTCTCAGGATATACTTATCACCAGGTTCTTTAGGATTATAAAGGAAACCAATTATGTTGAGAAACAGTTCTAACTCAAGGTCCTCACCACAAAAAAAAAGGAAACCAATTATGTTGAGAAACAGTTCTAACTCAAGGTCCTCACCACAAAAAAAAAAAAAAAAAAAAATCATCCAGGAAATATAACCATGATGTTCATTGCATTGGAAACCACCAAAATCTAGAAGTCCTTTCTTAGGTTTATGATGCTCTGAGCTCATAATTTGAATTGCTATGGCCTCAAAGAGGGAAAGCAGCCCACACTTTGGCTCAGATATTTCCTATTCCCAACTTTCTGGTTTTGGCAGCATTTCCTTTACTGTACCAGAGAACTGCAGATTCCAAGCCTATCCCCAGCTCTGGGGCCATGTGGCTTTTGATGCAGCTGGCCATATGGAGGCAGGATTGGATAACATTGTGATTTGCATTCCAATTAATTGATCAAATTAGAGATTTTCTTCAAAGATTTGCCTGTGTGATGGATTCTTAAGAGGAATTCTAGAGTCGTTCTTTGAAAAAAAGCTTTAGATTTGAAATAGAACTTAATATTTCACGTTTCCTTTTCCTTATGGATATGCATATTATTGTTTGGTGACCTCATACAACTGACTTAGGCAGAAAGGCACACAGTGATTTTTTATTAGACTCCTAGGTCCCCATGATTTAGATCCTTATTTGGGATCATGGATTTATATTAGACTGTATTTTTTTTATTTCCTTATGTATTTTGCCCCAAAATTGTTCTCAACAGGTCTTAAAAACTGTGAAGTAATTTTTATCTTTGGAAAGTTTTTTTTTTTTTTTTTAGTATATTTTTTTTCTCCTGATATGCTGTAGTCCTATTGTTTTAAATTATGATCACTTACTCTTTCTCAAACTTTTTGATTTTTTTAGAGGTGAATAGCATGATTTTTAGAAGATAGTTAAATTGTAAACATTTTTTTTTTTTTTTTTGAGATGGAGTCTTGCTCTGTTGCCCAGGCTGGAGTGCAGTGGCACAATCTCAGCTCACTGCAAGTTCTGCCTCCCTGGCTCACGCCATTCTCCTGCCTCAGCCTCCCAAGTAGCTGGGACTACAGGCACCCGCCACCACACTCGGCTAATTTTTTGTATTTTTTAGTGGAGACAGGGTTTCACCATGTTAGCCAGGATGGTCTCGATCTCCTGACCTCGTGATCCACCCGCCTTGGCCTCTCAAAGTGCTGGGATTACAGGCGTGAGCCACCACACCCGGCCGGAAGGAACTTCTTATATTATTTGCCTCCTCATCATTTCCTGTAAGTTCTCCCAGCCACTGAGGTGAAAATTACCAGAATCATGCTGTTAAAACTCGCCTTGGACTAAATAATTTAAGATAAAGGTAACATTTCGGTAATGGAAAAGTCATGTATTATTTCTTGTTCACAGCAATTTTTAGACCTTCATGTTCACATGAAGAAATTTTAGACTATTAAAGAATTCAACAAAAGCCTTTATTTTACCTTTGTTATTGTAAATTAAGCTTATCTTCAGTAAGTTTATGCTTTATTTCTATTATAATTTCTTCTGCTTTGTAAGTTTCTCTTTGACGGGAGTCGTGCCTCTCAGAGAAAGAAAAAGGCATAGCTGGCCAAACCTATACTGCCCATATTTTGACTTTAAGTGTATATTAGGATAAAGTTTAAACTGCTGTAACAAAGAGATTTCAAATGCCACAGCTTAAGTGACAGATGTTTAGTTCTGTTCAATGCAACAGTATATGTGGTCCAGGAATGTGGGACAACTTCACATCAAAAGGCTTTCCAGGAACCCAGACTGTAGTGGCAACTCTGCTATCCTTAGCACATGACTTCCAAGTGTGGTGTGATGGTCACCATAACCTGGAGGTACAGGCGAGAGAGTTAGATGGAGTACAAGTACCATGCTTTAAGGACAAGACCTGAAGGGGCACACTCACTTCTGCTCATATCCCATTGGCAGGCACACTGTGACATGGCCGTGCCAAGCCAACCAGCTAAAAATCCTTTAATAAGGAAAACAGGGAGAATGAACGGATTTGAGAGACAACTAGTAGTCTACCATAAGCATTTCTGTTTCATATTCTATTTTCTATTTACAGAAAGATGCATGAGTAGCTTTTATCATATACAGTAGATCATCCTGGCAATAAGTCACAACCTTTCCATTTGCTGGGTTTAATTAAAGTATTATATGTAAATTAATTTTTAGTCTTTAGACTTAAAAAATCTATTATGACAATTTATATACAGAATATAGGGAGAAGTTTAGACTTTAATTTTTGCCATCTGTTCAGAAATGTGCCTACATTTGCAAATTTTCATTTTCAAAAATTATACAGAGGTATGAGTGGATTGGGCCCCTAGAATTACATGTATTACATGTTTTAGATTATTGAAATATACCAACCACCACTACAGTTAAGTGTTTGCGGTCTAGTGTTTGGGTTTGAAACACACACTATTATCTCTATACCTTTCAAAGCAGGCACAATTCATTCAGTTTTGCAGATCAAGACACGTAGGTACAGAGAGTTTAGAAAACTTGGCCAATTTCCTAAGTGGTAAAGTAGGGATTTGAAACCAACTCTGTCTGCTTCTGAAGCATTTTCTATTTATTGTCTCATTTAATCCCCATAACAATCCTTTAAACTAAGTGGCTTGTCTTTGTTTCAGTTAATAGAATATAAAAGTAAAGATAGAAAGTTCAGACCGGGCGCGGTGGCTCACGCTTGTAATCCCAGCACTTTGGGAGGCCGAGGCGGGCGGATCACGAGGTCAGGAGATCGAGACCACGGTGAAACCCCGTCTCTACTAAAAATACAAAAAAATTAGCCGGGCGTAGTGGCGGGCGCCTGTAGTCCCAGCTACTCGGAGAGGCTGAGGCAGGAGAATGGCGTGAACCCGGGAGGCGGAGCTTGCAGTGAGCCGAGATCGCGCCACTGCACTCCAGTCTGGGCGACAGAGCGAGACTCCGCCTCAAAAAAAAAAAAAAAGAAAGTTCAAGTGACTTGCCAGAGAAACACAGTAAGTAACAAACTGAGAGTTTCTGAGTCTTAAAATCTACACTTTTTGAATACAATTGTTGAATTAAAGTTGTACTGCATTTACAATCAACAAACTTGGTTCAATCAACAGAATGAGCATTGTCTTCTATTTGAGCGATCTTGAGTAAGCTACTTAATTTTCCAATATTCCAAAAATGATAATAGGCATGTCCAGGTGCTATTGTAGTACTTAAATAAAATTAATTTATGTAAAGTGCATGCAACAAACTTGATCAGAGTAGGTGTTCACTTAATAATTTTGAGTCCCTTCTCTTTGAATCTGAATAGATTTGACTTTAGAGAACTACATTTGCATCTACATTTAGAAATAGAAACAGAGAATAGAAAATGGAGGTCTCCAAAGGAATAATATTAATTAAATAGTGCTACTAAATTATGAAGATTAAGGGTATTGGAGAAGTAAATTTGAAGCCAAACACAGGCAGATATTTTTTCACATACTGAATTCAGTATGTGCAAAATATAATTGTCATTTACTTGTGCCTCAAGGAAAAAGCTGAGAATAAATAAATGTGCTTGTCTCTCCCAAAGAGACATCCAGTGTCACATGCTAACCTAATTGATCTTTTGGCCCCTTTGCGATTATTCCCTATGTTTAATAACACTCAAAGATTTATGAAATTCCCCCTCTAAATTGCCTTTATTCATTAATGCTAATAGTATACTAGATTTCTTTCTGTTTGTCTCTGGATTTCTTTTCTTTATACTGTTGTGTCCTGTGATTTCAGGAGAAAGGTCACTCTGTCATACCACTTGAGTGATAAAGCTAATAATAATGATTAGTTGTCGTTCATCCCCATCTTGCATATGGAAAGAATGAAGCACAGAGAGATTAAGAAACTTGTCCATGGTCTCACTGTTGTTAAGAGGTGGAATGGTTTCAAACCTGCAATATAGCACCAACCTAGGCTGGTAACCACTATTCATCATGCCTTTCTGCAAGCTAAAGTGGTCTTGCTTGTCAAAAAGAAAAAAGACTCAATGCGTTCAAGGAACTCCTTTTAAATGTTCCTTTCTGGGAGAGGATTAATACAGCTATATTCTTTTAAAAAAAATTATATTAGCAAATTAAATTGATATATTTGTAAAATTATTTAAGATGTCAAAAAAATCAGACAAATATTTACAAGTCTATATATGTTTAACTCTCTCTCTTTTATGATGCAACACAATTAAAATTAAACCTTATTTTATCATTGCCACGTTGTGACTGTCAAGAGTGGCATCTTCCATTTGTTAGAATAAGTGAGCCTGGTATCACAATGCTGAGTCTGTGAATTTTGACAGTTTTAGAAAGTAAATGTTAATAATTGCACAGGAAGTTCCTTGTAAGTGATTTGCTATAGAATAATTTTACTTTAATAATGCAAAAGTAGAGAGTAAAAAAAAAAAATAAAGAAAACTGCAACTCAAAGTGTTTTTCTTGCTCCACTTTCTATTCTATCAAGGACATGGCTATAGAAATCATCTCAGTTTTTTAGTTGTCTGTTGATTTTCCTTAGGTTTTAAGGCCATTCCACCTTCTCTCAGCTGGGTAGCACATTGAGATCTCAGTCCAGATGTGACTCAAAAGATTGATGTGGGATCCTGCAAGGAGTACCAAGATGGCCTTCCAAGTGATAAGTCCTCACAATCGAGATGAAAGATGACCTTTCTTTCTCTACTACTTTGCCAAACACAGTTGCTGCCATTCTCCTGTAAACTAAGGCTTCCCAAATACAGATAAAACAACCCTGCTTTTAGCTTTGGCTAAGTAGCTTTCTTAAAAGTCATTTTCACCTTTATAGAAAGGATAGTGGGAAGACTGGATCAGAATCTCCACCTCCATGCTAACTCATTTTTGCTCTCTGTGTCAGTTGGACTTGGAAAACAGTATCTTAGAGAATATGATTGCATGTTCCTCATGACTTCTGTGCTTCAGAATTGCAGCAAATGTCAGTCTAAGGCAACTTAAACAGTTTTTAGGTGCTATAAGACTATATCTTCTTGGGGGTTAATGCCTTCACTGGTTACAAATATATGAGAAAACTTTTTAATTGATATCATCAAGTTCAGTGTGTACATTGGCTTGAGAGTCAAGAGAATGCCAAAATAATTGTTTTAGGATATTAGTGTACATGTCTGCTTCTTTACTTTGCCTTGTTTGTCTTCATAGCACTTATTACCTGAAACTATGTGAGATAGTAACTTATTTGTTTTATTATCTATCTCATCCACTAGAAGGTAAGCTCCATGGGGGCAAGGATTCATTGGCTTTACTCAGGCTGTATTCTCATGGTCTATAACCCTGTTTGATGCATGGCAGACCTTGGATAGGATGTTTTTTTCTAGTAGTTTCATAGTTTGGGGTCTTCTGTTTAAGTCTTTTATCCATTTTGAGTGGATTTTTGCATATGGTGAGAGATAGGGGGTCTAGTTTCATCATTCTGCATAAGGATACCTAGTTTTCCCAGCACCATTTATTGAAGAGGGTGTCCTTTCCTCCTGATATCGTTTGGCTGTGTCCCCAACCAAATCTCACCTTGAATTGTAACTCCCACAATTCCCATGTGTCATGGAAGGAACCCAGTGGGAGGTGATGGAATTACAGGGCCTGGTCTTTCCTGAGCTGTTCTCGTAACTGTGAATGAATCTCACGAGATCTGGTGGTTTCAAAAATGAGAGTTTTCCGTGCACAAGCTGTCTTCTTCTGTCTGCCGCCATGTGAGACATGCCTTTCACCTTCCACCATGATTGTGAGGCCTCCCCAGCCACATGGAACTGTAAGTCCAATAAATTGCTTTCTTTTCTAAATTGCCCAGTCTCAGGTATGTATTTATCAGCCGTGTGAGAACAGACTGATACACCCCTAGATGGGTTTTTGGTGTCTTTGTCAAAAATCAGTTGTCTCTTTTTGTTTTTGTTGCCTGTGCTTTTGAAATCTTAGCCATAAAGTCTTTGCCTAGACAAATGGGACTACATTAAAGTAAAAAGCTTCTGCACAACAAAGGAAACAATCAACAGAGTGAAGATATAACCCATAGAATGGAAGAAAATATTTGCAAACTATTCATCCTACAAGGGACTAATATCCAGAATATACAAGGATCTCAAACAATTCAATAGCAAAAATCCCAAATGATTCAACTAGAAGTGGGCAAAGAAACTGAATAGACATTTTTCAACATACAAATGGCCAACGAACTTATGAAAAAATTGTCAATATCACTAATCAGAGAAATGCAAATCAAAACCACAATGAGATATTATTGCATCCCAAATTAGAATGGCTACTAACAAAAGACAATAAATAACAAATGATGGCAAGGATGCGGAGGAAAAGGGATTCTTATACACTCTTCGTAGGAATGTAAACTAGTACAGCCATTATAAAAAACAGTATGGACATTTCTCAAAAAACTAAAAAATATAACTATCATATGATCCAGTCAATTCCTCTACTGGGTACTTACCCTAAGGAAAGAAAATAAGTAAATCAAAGGAATACCTACCCCCATGTTTATTGTAGCACTATTCACAATAGTTCACATATGAAATCAACCCAAATGTCCATTGATTGGTGAATGGGAAAAGAAAATATGGTATACATTCACAATGGAATATGACTCAGCCATAAAAAGAATGAAATCCTGCATTTGAGGCAACTTGGATGAGCCTGGAGGAAATTATGTTAAGTGAAATAAGATAGGCACAGAAAGATAAATACCACAGGTTCTCATGTATTTGTGGGAGCTAAAAAACATTTTGAGTTCATAGAAGTAGAGAACAGAATTATAGGTATCATAGGCTGGGAAACCTAAGAGAGAAGGGAGGATTAGGAGAGATTAGTTAACAAATACAAAACTACAGCTAAGCAGGCAGAATGAGTCTTGGTGTTCTGTAGCACTGTAGGGTGAATATGGTTAATTTTCCTATAACTTATTGTATGAACATGTGCCATGGTGGTTTGCTGCACCTATAACTTATTGTATGAAAATTAACCATATTCACCCTACAGTGCTACAGATACAGAATTTATTATATATTTCCAAAAACTAGAAGAGAGGACTCTGAATGCTCACAACACAAAGAAATGGTAAATGTTTGAGGTGATGGATACGCTAATTACCCTGATTTGATCATTATACATTGTATATATGTATCAAAATAACACTCTGTATTCCACAAATATGTACAATGGTTGTGTCAAGTAAAAATAAAAGGGAAAAAAAATAAGCCAATATCCCTTAGCAATAGACTATTTTAAGGAATCTTTTGTTTCAAAGTGGGCACTAAAGAGAAGTTGTAAATGTGAATAAATCTAATTAACATTTTTTTGACACTTATCACATGTCAGACTCAGTTCCAAGTATTTTACAGGTTTTATCTCTTTTAATCTTCCCCAAAACCCCATAAGGCAGGTGCTATTGTTATTATTAATCTCATTTTACAGGTGAGGAAAACAGGTGAAGAAACATGCCCAGTTCCATACTATGTACGTGACTGAAGGCCAACAACAGAAATTCTCTGCAAGTTCAAAGGAGAGTTTCCTTTTGAGTGATAACATCTAATTTCTCAGTCTTTAGCTTGTTCTCAGCATATTAAGACCTCCAGTCATGTGACATTATATTTGAAACAATAAATCTTAACCTCTGGGCAACTTAACTGCCTTCTTATTAATAAAACATTAAATGTCATTTACATTTTAGAAAAGTAGGGAGAAATTAAAAACTTCTCAACATTTTATCCATTTTAACCAGACCCTGCAGTAAAAGTTCAAAACACGACACAAAGGAATTTTCCTTTCTGATTTCTCAAAATCGTTTGCTCTCAAGCTGACACCAAAAAATGAACTGCTTCTTCCAGTTTATAATTAAAAATTCATAGAAGCCATGGTTCTTCCTGTTACAAATGGCTTTGTGAAAATACTAACTCGGGAATCATGGTTCCTCATGGAAGCACCAGAGGAACTCTACAGATACACAAGGTATAGGTTTCACTCCTTCCATATAAATCCATATTCATGTCTCTGCATGCTTAAAAGACTGAACTCAACTACAACATTTAACAAAATTGCATAAAACTTTGTTTGGCTCTTAGTTTGAATTGCTTCACCAGAGACTCCACAGGGTCGATATGATGAAGGTCTTCAGCTTGCACTATGGCTTATGGTCAATTAAAATCAGTGTGTTTTTATTAGCCTGGCTGAAAATGGCTTTCTGTTTATGAATTTACTTTGCAAAGGCCCAGAAATTATACCCCTTGCTTTAAGTTGCCTCAGGGCGCAGATACACATAAAACTTCATTAATTAAAATAGTAAACGACTTAGGTCATAAATAAAGACCGGGTAGTTACACTGATTATAAAACATAGGCAGCTAGGAAATCAGGGGCTCCAAGCTAGGCTTTATTGGTCAGAAGGGAGGAACAATTTTTTTGTTAGAAATTTTAACTCCAGCTTCCCTCCAAAAAAATTACTGGAGGACGTATGAAAAGATAGGGAGAAATAGGGGTACATTATATAAACAGAAACCCAAGCCATTTTCACTGAATGGCTTGAACTTCTGTTTAATTTGAAGACAAACTTGGATTCATTTTTTTTGTTTTTTGAGATGAAGTTTCGCTCTTGTTGCCCAGACTGGAGTGCAATGGTGTGATCTCAGCTCACTGCAACCTCAGCCTCCCAGGTTCAAGCGATTCTCCCACCTCAGCCTCCCAAGTAGCTGAGATCACAGGCACCCGCCACCACCCTCAGCTAATTTTGTATTTTTAGTAGAGACGGGGTTCCCCCGTGTTGATCAGGCTGGTCTCCAACTCCCGACCTCAGGTGATTCACCCCCCTCGGCCTCCCAAAGTGTTGGGATTACAGGCGTGAGCCACCGCGCCCGCCCTCTTTTTGTTTTTTAACTTAAGTTCTGGGATACATGTGAAGGACGTATAGGTTTGTTACATAGGTATACATGTGCCATGGTGGTTTGCTGCAGCCATCAACTCATCACCCAGGTATTAAGCTCCACATGCATTAGCTATTTATCCTGATGCTCTCCCTCCCCTGTCCCTACCCGGATCCTGACGGGCCCCAGTGTGTATTGTTTTCCTCCCTGTGAAACTAGGACTCTTCATAATTGGAGCAGCTACAGTTCCCTTACCTAGAACCTGCAAATCCCTGAATTGCTAAAGTTTCTGGATAATATGTGATACATAAGTCTCAGGCTTGGTGGAGGGGTCTGGACTGTAGGTAGAAACCTTGGAATTGATGGTATGTGGAACTGGCTAAGAGCAGGTACAAAGAGAGACGGAGAGAAAAAGAGCTTGAAGGGAGGGGAGGAGAGGGCAGAAGAATGAGTGTTGGAGTTGGACAACCAGTGGGATTGTAACAGAAATTCAGATGGTGTCTGTTCATATGAAATACACTCCAGGGCAGGCATGGTGGCTCACGCCTGTAATCCCCGCATTTTGGGAGGCCAAGGTGGGCGGATTGCCTGAGCTCAGGAGTTTGCCACCAGCCTGGGCAACATGGTGAAACCCCGTCTCTACTAAAATACAAAAAATTAGCCGAGCGTGGTGGTGGGCACCTGTAGTCCCAGCTACTCGAGAGGCTGAGGTAGGAGAATTGCTTGAACCTGGGAGGCGGAGCTTGCAGTGAGCCAAGATCGTGCTACTGCACTCCAGCCTGGGTGACAGAGTGAGACAACGTCTCTCTCTCTCTCTCTCTCTCTCTCTCTCTCTCTCTCTCTATATATATATATATATATATATATATACACACATATATATAGCAAAAATAATTATTCAGATCCTCTAAAGCAATTTATTTTCAAAGAGAAGGTACTGGGTATAACATATTTTCCAAGTAACTTGCTGTTTTACTGAATTTAATATTCTTCAAATGGTTTTGAATGCTTTCATGCCCATGATGGTTTTCACAGCAGGCAAAAGCCCTGGGAAGTTCATGAAATAGCTTCAGTTCATGTTCCAAATAAACACACTAATTGTTTAATTTATTTGCCTCCTAGACTGGTTTTGGAAAACAGCAGAGTTAGTGTTAATTATGTATATTTTTTCCATTTAACAATAAACTTAAATCTTATCAGCCCTACTTTCTACACCACAGATCTAAACTCAGCCACTGCTCACATCTGAGGTTAATAACTAACATTTAATCCTGTGAATTAAAGCACAGAGGGAAAAATAAGAAATGAATTCTTAAATGACTTTAATTTTTACTATTTTGTATGTCATTAGTCAGTACTGTGTCTTATTTTCAAAGTGTTGGTAAAAACAATAGTGGTTGATTTTAATGCTGTTTTCTTAATGCTGTTTGGGAATTTATTTTCCTGTCCCTTTCTCTTTTTCTCCTTTATTCTTCCACTAGCATTCAATGGCTCAAACATTATTGACAATTTTAGATTCAAAATATCTCTTGATCCTTCTTCTCCTTTTTGTCCTTATTGCTGTGATCTCATTTTTAAAATTCATTTTTACATTTAATTGATGTATAAATCATAAATAATAAAATTCCTAAGTCGTGAGTGTATAGTTTGGCGAATGTGATATATGCGGACGCCTGAGTAATCTCTTTTGTTCTTTTTTTGAGACGGAGTCTTGCTCTGTCGCCTAGGCTGGAGTGCAGTGGCACTATCTCTGCTCACTGCAATCTCTGCCTCCCGGGTTCAAGTGATTCTCCTACTTCAGCCTCCCTAATAGCTGGGATTACAAGCATGCACCACCACCCCCAGCTAATTTTTGTATTTTTAGTAGAGATGGGGTTTCACCATGTTGGCCATCATGGTCTCAATCTCTTGACCTCCTGATCCGCCTGCCTCAGCCTCTGAAAGTGCTAGGATTACAGGCGTGAGCCATCATGCCCGGCCCCCCGAGTAATCTCTAATCCAATCAAGATCGAAACATTTCTAGCACCCCATGAGGTTCCCTCATGCCCCTTTCTGGGTAATCTTACCCTTGACCTCATGCTGAGGCAACCACTGTTCAGATATGTCTCTCCATAGATTAGTTTCACCTATTCTAGAACTTCAAACAAATGAAACTACATAGTATTTATTTATCTTGATTTGTTTCATTTGGCATAATGTTTTTGAGGTCTGAGTATTAGAAATTTGTTTCTTTATATTGCTGGATGGTTTTCCATTGTGTGTAAATACCATTCTCCTGCTGACAGACACTTGAATTATTTTTAGTTTGGAGCTATGATAAGTAAAGCTGCTTTGAGTGTTTTTGTACATGTCTTTCTGTGAACATGTGTTTTTACTTCTCTTAGACAAATATCTGAGTGAAACTGCTTGGTCATGACTCTAAGTCCTTATCATTGCTAACCTGGATTAGAGATATCCTAAATGATATCACTATTTCATTTATCTCCTTCTACTCTGTGGTGGAGAGAATATTGTCCCCCTAAAGATGTGCATGCCCTAATCTCTGGAACCTGTGAATGGAAAAAGGGAATTTGCAGACGTGATTAAGACTCTTAATCCTTATTCTGGATTATTCACGTGTGTCCTCATAAGAAGCAAGCATGAGGGTCAGAGACATCGGGAGTAATTGGAAGATGTTATGCTGCTGGCTTTGAGGATAGCAGAAGGGGCCACAACTCAAGGAATGCTGGCATCTAGAAGCTGGAAGGAGCCAGCTTTGATTCTGCCCTAGAGCTTCCAGACAGAACATAATCCTGACCCCATTTTGATTTTAGGGCTCTGACCTGCAGAACTGAAAGAAAATACATTTGTGTTTTTTTAAGCCATATAGTGTGTGATAGTTTGTTACAGCAGCAATAGGAAACTAATTTACACTCTCCCAACCTGTCCAATTCATTCTTTCTGCCACCGGAAAGATCATTTTGACTTGAAAGTTTGTTTTCCTCAATACCTTGCTTGAACGTTTTCTCCAGTATTAAAACTCTGCCATGTTACATAAAGCCCCTCCCTCTCAGCCCCATCCCTCTCTCCAGAATTATGGCCACCACTCTCCCTCAGAGTACTTTTCTGTCTATTTAGCACACTATTCTGGATTTCCCAATATTTCATACTCTTTCCTGAATCTGTGACTTCTGCTCTGAGGCTTCTTCCCCTAATTATTTAGTAGGTAAATGTTTGCTTATTCTTAAAGTTTTAGATCTATCATCACCTCTTCTGCAAAGCCTTCTCTTCAGTAGGGGTCCGGACCCTTTCTTTGAAAATCCCATGAAATCTTTATTGTGACATGTATTATATACTGCAATTGTTTCATAGTAAATCTAACTCCAACTAGTGTGTGAGCTCTCTGAGGATAAGGACTGTGTCTTTTCATTCTCACTACCTAGTATATAGTCCAGTACTTTATCAGAGTTATTGAATGCATTAATGAATACATAATTTAATTTTTTTGTAATACCATAAATATAATTTTTCCAGTTAGTACATACTTATATACATTATTGTTATTTTAAATCTTGCCAGTAGTCTTATCTATCATTTTGTGTTCCTTTAATGCATTCTTACACATCTAAAGATGTTATTGTTTCAATTATCAATAAAATGCTGAAAAAAGAGATCTCTTTCTTTCTGTAAAATGGTAGACTCTTAAAGAGTTTTGAACAATAGTTTTAAAATAAAAACACCTCTTAAGTAAAAAATACACCAGTATATAATTGTTTTCATAGCACATTTACATACACACTTTTTTGCCATGATCTGCAAGCATTCAACGTTTACTCTACAATCATGGATGTTCATTTAACATTGTTTCCGAGTTGCACTGGATAACGGCATTTCCAGTTCTAATAATAATTGTGAGACCATGAATGATTACTTATTGGGGTCAGTAAAATCAATATGTTCTCAAAGTTGGCATAATGAAACCCTTCTGTGTAACATGAAACTTCAGAGCCAAGTCTTCTCCCTGAGGTTAAGAAGTGACATCTGTGAGAGGTGGGCTCATGTACCATTTTTTCACTATACACATAGCACCAAACACAGTGCCTGATACTCAAATACTGTTGATTTAATAAATGAAAGAATTCTATCAGTTGCCTTGATGCAAGATTAGAGAGAGAAAATTCTAAGGATGTTACTGTTTTTAGGTCTTTATTACCCCCATAAACTTTTCTAAGCAGAATTTCCTCCTTGGCAGTCACAACTAACCTTCTATTATTTCTCTATTTCTTTCACTGTATGAAAATTCAGTTCATTATTTTTAAGCACAATAAATTGTCTCTATCTTTGCCTCTAAGCATTACTGAGATTGGAATGTACTGCTTATTTTAAAATAAAAATTACAGAAAAATATTGAAAGAAAGGGAAATGGATCAAGGAAAGTAAAAAAGAAAAGAAAATATGTGTTCATCTGCTGCCAATCCCAGCCCATCATCAGTTGAGCCAAACATTCCAAGGTACATTTGGTCCTTCTATCTCTACTTGCATTCTCTAATCCCCTATAGGCCTAGGCAGTGTAAAGAAGTTCAAGTTGCTCCAAAGTTCTCTTCCCTCCATCTACAGATCCTAACCATGTGCTACATACATGCTCTCAACAATTCCTTCCAAAGAAATTCCTACTAACTCTGCTGCGTGCATTGCCTGCTGTTGCCAATGATTTGTTCCCTCTCCTAAAACAATCCTGGCATTTCTATGTCTGCATTTGGTCTTCCTCTGAGAATGATGAATGACTGGAGCGAAGCTAGGAGTACATGAGGAAAATTAATCACTTAACTCCTCTGTCACACACAGCAGAGTCCCACTGGTGGTGGCACTTAAAGACAAAGTGCTTCAGAGAGTGGGTAGAATTACAGGTTCTCATGCTGGTGTGCTATTTGGACCTCTCAACAACAAACATCTGACATGTCCGTCCACTGAATTTTGTTTATTTTTGTTATTTATATTTTGCTTTTACTTATCCCATGCCTAATAGCTCTGTGCAGGAGACTTCCTTAACCTCCTTTTGACACATACAAAACAATATATTCCTTTTAAGATAGTAAATTCTTTTTAGAGTTTTGATCTGTTACTAATGGATGTAATTGTAAGATATTCAAAAAATGACTTACCAAAATGCGTAACAAAAAATGGCACATGGTTTATAAATTTTAATCATTATCCAAATGAGCAGCTGTTTGTGGCTGAGACTCTGCCAAGTCACCTGTCCCAGTTCACACTTGGAGTGGTGAACAAGTTTGGATATCTTAATAGCAGAAGATATTGGTGGCTTCACTTTATCCTTGGTCTGAGGAGTAATCCCTTAATATCGCAACACAGCACAGAGCACCGTATGTACTCCCTCACTGATAAACTGCTTTACCTACAGGCATTTTAATAAACAATGTAGGATAAAGATAATGCCACCTAGAGCTCTGGCACTGACTGAGCATCCGCATGGCCTGGGCTGCTCTAGAGACCTCAGGACACACCAGAGATACTGCTCCCAGTTCTCCAAGATTTCTCCCTGTGATGAGTAAGTGATGACAAGTGCCACCCCCTGCCAACCTTTCTTATAAGGTTCCTGAATAATAATAAAATGAAGCAAAATGTGGTTCCCTCTTTCTGTGCTAAAAAAAAAAAAAAAGTTGTTGGAAACTTCACGGTTCATTTTCTCATTTCAATTCTCCCAATCCATACCGTCTTTGAGGCACATACTCCAAAAAGTTATATACTTGAGAAATTTGGCTACTTCTAAATGGCCACAACGTTATCAGCTTCTCAGATCCTGGAATCTTCACTCTCATGACCCAATTCCTCATTTATCTGCTTTGGAATCTATAAGCCAAGAGCAGACCCAGATCCAGGTCCTGCTATCAATATTTAGTTGCCTGCAGACTGGAATCTGGAAAGGATTCACCTGTGAAGAATGTGTTTACAGAGGAAACAATTGCCCCCTGCATGGGGCCCTTCCTTTCCCCACCTGGCTTCAAACCTTCAACTCTGTTTACTAGATCTATGACTGAGCAGGGAGAATGATCCCCAGACTGACCCAAACAAATTCTTCAGCCCTGCCATGTCCATAACTTGCTCCCAGCTGGCCTCCCTCATAAACCCTATCATCACATGTTCCTACAGTTAAAGAAAAATCTGCTTCTTTTTATTTGATGTAATACATCTCTTTTCTTCCCACTTCTCCGGGAGTAACCCTATTAAAATATAAATCAAATCATTTTCTTGCTTAAAACCGGTTTCCAGCGGGCACGGTGGCTGAAGCCTGCAATCCCAGCTCTGTGGGAGGCCGAGGCAGGTGGATCACTTGAGCCCAGGAGTTCAAGACCAGCCTGGACAACATGGTGAAATCTCATCTCTACCAAACAAACAAAAACAAAAAAGCAATAATTAGCAGGGTGTAGTAGTGCATGCCTGTAATCCCAGCTACTCAGGAGGCTGAGGCCTGAGGATTGCTTCAGCCCAGGAGTTCCAGGTTGCAGTGAGTGATCCTGTGATTGCACCACTACACTTCAGCCTGGGTGACAGGGACCCTGTCTCAAAAACAAACAAACAAAAAACAAAACAACAAAGCATACACACACACAAAACCCAAACAGTTGCTTCCAAGTGTACCTATAATAGAATCTAGATTCCTTCCCACGGCCTATATTACAGGGCTGTCTCCCCTCTCTATTGTGCCGACCACTGCCTCACTACTAGTTTATGTGCACACTCATGCATGGCAACGCATGTGCACACACACACCCCTTACACGACTGGCGTCTTCCACCTTCCAGATCTTAGCTTCTTAACATCACTATTCAGAGAGAAAACTGTGGTGGGCAGAATAATAACCTCCCCTAGGCATCTACATCCTCATCTCCAGAACTTGAGAATGTACTTGGTTAAGTGGCAAAGGGGAATTACAGCTGCAGAGAGATTCGGGTTGCTCATCAGCTTACTTTCAATAAGGAGAGTATCCTGTGTTCCACTGGTGTTCCCAATACAATCACAAGAGTCCTTAACAGAGGAAGAGGAAGAAACCACTATGGGAGAGAACCAGAGAGATGGCAGCATAAGGACTCCACATCCTTGAAGACAGTAGTCAAGAAATGTGGTTGCTTGGAAGCAGGAAAAGGCAAGTAAATGTGGTTTACTTCTTCACTAGGGCCTCGAGAAGGCGGGCAGCCCTGCGGGCACCTTGATTCTAGCTCAGTGAGACCCATTTTATAATTCCGACAATAGAACTCTAAGATAATGAGTTTGTGTTGTTTTAATTAACCCTCTAAGTTTCTGGCAATTTGTTACAGAAGTAATAGGAAACTGATCTAGACCTTCTTACTAATACAGCCTCTTCCTGTTATTTGCCAGATTTATTCAATAAATCCTTATTGGGTAGCTTCCACGTATCAAACACCATTCTTGCTTCTTTAGATATACCCAGTAAACAAAATAGACAAAGATACCTTACCTCATTTTGCTTTCAAGCTACCACATAAGCCCCTTATTTGGTTTCTTCCCCATAATTTGGGGGTTTGTGTATGATATTTTGCTTACTCTTTGGATTTATTTTTTTGGAATTTTGTTTTTGTTATTTTGCTTGACTTCCCCATGACAGAAATCATGTCTATCTAGTTCATGATTATGTAAATCCAACAGTGTCTGTCACATAATGTGTTCAAAAAATATTTATTGAATAAGCGAATGACTCAGATAAAGAAGGGTCTATCAACAATGCATATTCCCTAGAAATTCCTCTTTAAGTTATTCTCTCTGGTTCCCTTTGCTTCAGTGCATTTATTAATCAAAGACCCATGGATCAGCACATATGAAGGAGCTACAGCCCAAAAGAATCCTAATGGTAAGGCTATAAATAATTTGGTGCATTTAATCCCAACATGGCTGTGACATATGAGATTTCTTCCTTGATAATGTCTTACATTTTCCTAGACCAATGGCTCCTAAAGGAAAGAAAACATGTTTTATTCACGACTTGTCTTTATGATCCCAGCATTGGTTATTGTACATGAAACACTCAATGTGTGGTTGTTGAATGAAGGAATGAACAATAAATATATTTATACTTCAGATTACAAATGTTTATGAATTGAGGCTTCATATGAAAAAATTTTGGTTTCCTCCCACTCAGAGGATGTATAGCAATGTTGACTCACTGCAGTTTGCAGGATTATCTAAGAAAGTACATGGGCATTTGCCCACTGGTATCTGGCTTTTATTTGGGAGACAGGGTTGGTGAGTGTGTGGAGTGACTTTCCATACTTATGTAAGGGAACAGTAAATGGAATCAAGTATTTCTTGAGCGATTACTTAATGTTCAGCCCTCTTCAGGGTGGCACTACCTTGCCATCTATGAAAATGTTAAGTGGATGTCCTGAGAAAATTTTCAGCCTGGCCTGCAGAATATTTCAACCTTGATGCCAGGAACACTTAGAAAGGGGACTGAAGGACAGTCATGGTGGAAGGTGGGAGAAGGACGATGATGATCAAGGGCACAGAGAAGGCATTAGTACAAGACAGCGATGAGGCAAAGATTGTAGTGTCTCTGTTGAAAATTCCCCAAAGTGATAAAACATGGACTCCTTTTTACATGTACGCATCATATGAGGATATATTAAAGGATTGTTTTAAAATGAAAATCAGTTGTATTTACATATGGAAAATATATATTTAGCCATTTCTAACTCTTCACATATTTACTTTTCACTTTAAAGACTAGAAGAATATAAACATAAGTGTAAAGGAAATTGGATATTTATTGAGTTGTCATATCCCTTTATTAAACTTCCACAGTTTATTTCCAGCTATTTGGATGATGCTGTTTCCTTAACTTCATTTCCATTCATTTCGGTTCAGAAAAATTCTTCAACTCGTAATAATTTTTCTATTCTCTTTTAGAAAATGTTTAAACTGTCTCAAACATTAACATGGACGTACTAATTTTAATAAAAATCTGGAGATTAAAATTTTCTTCAGACTCATCCCAGCACTTCAATTTACACAATACAATTTGGTAATTACACTAGGATTGCAATGCCTCTGTCAGGTTAAAGATCCAACAATTCAAAATCTTTACCAAAGCAGATACAATTAAGATACTAAGTAATCTTAATTTTCCAAGAATGAAAATTACACTTAATCTCTTGACACCGTGAATTATATACTGGATTCAAGAAATGTGGCTTTTATTTGGCAGACTGAGTGGTGCTTTGTGTCAATGCCATTTTAAGGGATATTGGTTGATGTCTGAAGATATTTATTTTCCAAGATGCTGAATTATAAGGATACCCGTTTTTTCTCTTAACTCATACCACCTTATTTCAGCTTTTGATTTTCAACACACTTAGGGCAATAGATTGGGGATAAATTTAGCTTCAGGCTTTTCTGTTAAGAAAAATCTGTCATTGCTAAATAGTGTGTCAATGAATAGTGGTGATTACAGGAACAAAAGGAATGATTATTCACTACAGCAGATCTTGTTAGTGATCACATCATTGAGTGATAAAGAGATATTTTGACAAAAGAAGATGTTAAAAATCCTGCATGATCTGTCACAGATGCCTCAGGTTGTTGTCTGTAGAATGAACTGATCTGAAGCCCTTCTTGTGTTAAGAATGCCCTTCTTCTTAACTGCAGAATCACATTTCTATAAATGTTACTGCTTTGCTGACTAAATATGCTTCGACAGGAGTGCATGTACTCTTATGCACATCCTCCCATATGAGTACACATACTCCTATAGAGTAAGGGCTGGGCGCCTTATGCGCAGCACACACCTGTAATCCCAGTACTTTCGGAGGCCAAGGAAAGTGGATGGCTCAAGCTCAGGAATTCAAGGCCAACATGGTGAAACCCTGTCTCTACAAAAAATACAAAGATTAGCTGGGCTTGGTGGCACACACCTGCAGTCCCAGCTACTCGGGAGGCTGAGGTGGGAGGATTGCTTAAGACTGGGAGGCAAAGGTTGCAGTGAGCCAAGATTGCACCACTGCACTCCAGCCTGGGCAACAGAAAAAAATAGTAAATATGTATCTTTAGTATTTAATTTGTATATAATATTAAAATATATCTCTTTCTTTTCTTGACATGTGAGTTTTCAGGATCTAATTCCTAGTAAGGATTACTAAAATTTAGAAGCCAATTGTTATACAAATTAAAGAGATGCTGTAGGAAATAATGAGATTATAGTGGACTAAACCTCCCTTGACTAAGGCATAGCATTAACAATGCCAAGGTCATTGGCCCCACCCCCATAGAGCTATTTAGTGTCACACAGAGGAAGAAGTTGCTAATTAAGGAACCCTTGGCCCTGACATTGAAATGTCTGCTATTGGTCACAAATGAGATAGCATGAACATTTTAATAAGTCTCATGATCCCAACTAGAAAAACAATTCAAATGCATTACTGAAAATCAATGGCATTATTTTTCTGATAGTATACAAAGGTATGGGAGCTGCTTTATATCGAAAACATAAACAAGCCAACCAAGCTCACCATATAAGCCAGTAATGAATTTAAACACAAATTCTTAAAGAACGTGGTTTTGAGTGCAAGTTATGACATTTATTAGCTAGCACCATTGTACAAGTTATTTAAAGTGTTCTTAGTCTTACTCAGAAATAAAGCCACACACCTACAACCAACTGATCTTCAAAAAAGTTGACAAAAATAAACAATGGGGAAAGGGCACCCTATTCAATAAATGGTGCTGGGAAAACTGCCTATCCGTATGCAGAAGAATGAAACTAGACCCTTACCTCTCAGCACATACAAAAATAAACTCAAGATGCATTAAAGGCTTAAATGTAAGACCTCATACCATAAAAATCCTACAAGAAAACCTAGGAAAAACTCTTCTGGACATCAGTGTAGGCAAATAATTTATGACTAAAACCTCAAAGGCAAATGCCAAAAATAAAAATTGACAAATGGAATTTAATTAAAGAGCTTCTGCATAGCAAAAGAATTAACAGAATAAAGAGACAACCTAGAGAAGAGTAGAAAATATTTGCAAACTATGCATCTGACAAAGGACTAATATCTAGAATTTATAAGAAACTTAACAAGAAAAACACAAATAACCCCATTAAAAAGTGGGCAGAATCATCCTAAGTGAACTAATGCAGAAACAGAAAACCAAATACCTCATGTTCTCACTTATAAGTGGGAGCTAAACATTGAGTATACATGGACACAAAAAAGGAAACAGACACTGGGGCCCACTTGACAGTAGAGGGTGGGAGGAGTGTGAGGACTGAAAAACTGCCTGTCAGGTACTGTGCTTATTACCTGGGTGATGAAATAATCTATACTCCAAACTCCTGTGACATGAAATTTACCTATCTAACAAATCTGTACTTGGACTCCTGAACCTAAAATGAAAGTTGAAAAAAAAAAAAACTGTGCATACTTGGTGCAGTGGCTCATGCCTGTAATCTCAGCACTTTGGGACACTGAGGCAGGAGAATGGCTTGAGCCTATAAGTTCAAGACCAGCCTGGGAAATAGAGTGAGACTCCATCTCCACAAAAAAATTAAAAATTAGCTGGGTGTGGTGGTGCATGCCTGTCGTCCCAGCTACTCAGGAGGCTGAGGTGGGAGGATTTCTTGAACCCAGGAGGTCAAGACTGCAGTGAGCCATGATCATGCCACTGTACTCAGCCTGGGTGGCAGAGTGAGACCTTGTCTCAAAAAAAAATAAAAGTTAAAAAAAGAAGTGGGCAGAGAACATGAATAACATCACTAGTCATCAGATAAATGCAAATCAAAACCAAAATGAGATACAATCTCACCTCGCACCAGTCAGAATACCTATAATTTAAAAAGTCAAAAAATAATAGATGTCAGTGAGGGTGTAGAGAAAAGGGAATGCTAATACACTGTTGGTAGGAATGTAAATTGGTTCAATCCTTGTGGAAAAACAGTATGAAGGCCAGGCACAGTGGCTCACGCCTGTAATCCCAGCACTTTGGGAGGCTGAGGCGGGCGGACCACTTGAGGTCAGGAGTTCAAGACCTGCCTGGCTAACATGGTGAAACCCCATCTCTACCAAAAAATATAAAAATTAGCCAGGCGTGGTGGTGTGTGCTTGTAGTCACAGCTACTCAGGAGACTGAGGCAAGAGAATCACTTGAACTCTGGAAGCAGAGGTTGCAGTGAGTTGAGATCACACCACTGCATTCCAGCCTGGGTGACAAAGTGAGACCCTGTCTCAAAAAACAAAAAACAGCATGAAGATTTATCAAAGAACTAAAAATAGAACTACCATTTGACCCAGCAATCCTACTTCTATCTACCCAAAGGAAATCATTCTATCAAAAAGATACCTGTATTCATATGTTTACTGAATCACTATTCACAATACCAAGTCATGGAATCAACCTGAGTGTCCATCAACACTGGAATGGAAAAAGAAAATGTGGTACATATACATCATGGGATACTACACAGCCATAAAAAAGGATAAAATCATGTTCTTTGCAGCAATAGGGATGCAGCTGCAGGCCATTATCCTAAGTGAATTAACGTAGAAACAGAAAATCAAACACTGCATGTTCTCCCTTATAAGTGGGAGATAAACAATGAGTATATATTGGCATAAACGTTGGAAACAATAGACACTGGGATTCCAAAATGAGAGAAGGGCAAGAATTGAAAAACTACTTATTGAATGTACATTCACTACTTAAGTGATGAGTTCAACAGAAGCCCAAAGCCTGGTATTATACAATATAAACATGTAAAAAAATACCTGCATATGTACCCCCTGAATCTAAAATAATAAAGGTTCTCAGTCCTAGTTTCTCTATATAGTAATCCCTCCGCCCCCCTTCCACACACACAGGGTTGTTGAGGTTAAAATTGCTATAAATAAAAGTACTTAGCATGTAGTAGCAACTCAGTTAAAGGGAGTACATTGCTGTCATATGTTGCTTACTTGCTGCCAATAATTCCTGCCCTGTTAGGCAGAGGTCACTGAACCCAAGAACTTTTTAATTACCCCCTATGTGCCAGAACCAGACAACCCAATTCGCTTCAACTCGATGCTTGTTCATTATGTCCTTACTCTGAAGCCAGTACAGTATTATATACTGAGTATACAAAGATAGAAATGACACATGACAGGGACAATTCCTCAGGGAGTTCAAATTAGTAAAAGACTCACAGACAGTGACAATTGTTCATAGTGAACACTCTGTAAATGCTGGTTGAATTGATAGATGAATAATGGCAAATGACTAGTTACTCTTACGTCATTGCTTCCTGTCTAATTGCATTTCTGCCTTTCTGTATTGAAACACAAAACCACAACATATTTGTGTTCTTTGTCATTGATACTTCTACCCATACCTGCTAAATCAATCAGCCAGGAAATGCTATTCATGAATTGTGATGCCATGTTATCATTATTATGCTTATCATTATTGTGCTTCCTTCATTCCAAAATGACTGTAATCACAAGTTCATAAACTAAGTGAAAGAAAATCAAAGCAGGTGTGTATACTGGAGGGAGTTAAATTTGTTCAAAGAAAATAGATTGTCTTAATTACCCTTCTGTTTTCAGTAGCAAGCTAAAAAAAGAGCAAGTGTGGTGCTCTGAATTATTGATCTCAAAAATGCATTGAGTAAAGTTACTTTCTGCAATAGAAACTATTTTAATGCCTAAGAAAGAATCTAATTTTAATATATTATTTCGTGATGAAAATAGCAACAAAATTTTGTAAAATCTAGAAACGCAAAAAATAAAGCAATCATTAAAATGCTTTGCTATTTGTATCTTTGTTCTTTTCCCATATTGTTATTTTGTATAGTTCTAGTCAATTTATGTTTAAAATATGAATTCTGCTTTCCAAAACTTCGTAGTTGTTTTGATGCATTATTTTCTTCTGATCACATACCATGTACCATTCACCCAACCCCGTCCAACCCTCCTGCGTGGTCCCAGGTGCAAGCTGGGTTCTTCTCTTGATGCTATTTCAATGGCATGGTTGATTGGCCCAGAGGAGGGTACCAGGACTGGGTCTGGGGGGGTTTTCAAAGGAATCTGGATTTGGTACCAAAAGAGAAAATCACACCAGTTTTTTTTTCCCCCATTGCCTAAAGCAGTGAATTGTTAAAAAATCTGAAAAGAATCTGTTATATACATTTGTGTATGTATACATTACACTGTATATGTAGATAAATGATTAATAGCTACACATATGCAATCTACTTTCACAATCAAGATGTGATGTCCTGAGTAAATTTCACTTATTCTCAAGGCTCAGACATGTTCCTGCCTTCAGACTCCATGTATCATCACTGCACCCTTGGAGTAAATTCAGCAATTTGCTGAAATTAGTTCAATTTGGGTTTCTGTCACTTGCAATCAAATGAATTTTAATATAATATTATATCAGTGATTTTCCAATTAGAACATGGGATGAACAAATTTAAATGAGAAAACAGTAAGATTCAGCTATAGAACAGAAGAAAGACTAAGTTAAAAAATAATTGTCAAATCAATCAATATGTCTTTCAACAGGTGGATGGATAAGCTGTGGTACACACATATATTAGAATATTATTCAGCAATAAGAAGAAGTGAGATATCAGGTCACAAAAAGCCATGAAGGAATCCCAAAGGCATATTGCTCAGTGAAAAAAGCCAATCTGAAAAGAAAGGCTACATACTGTGTGATTCCAACTATATGACATTTTGAAAAAGGCAAAACTATGAAGACAGTAAAGAGATCAGCGGTTGCCAGGCATTAGGGGAAAGGAAGGGTAAACAGTCAGAGAACAGAAGATTTTTAGGGCAGCGATACTACTCTCTATGATATAGTAATAGTGGATAATCAGTCATTATAAATTTGTCCAAACCCAATGCACAGCCCAGTGTAAACTTTGGCTTTAATTCATCATAACGTATTAATATTGGCTGATCAGTTGTAAAAACTGTACTGTGCTAATGCAAGATGTTACTAATGGAGATGTTGGTTGGATGAGGGGGGTTATGGGAATTGTAACTTTTACTCAATTTTTCTGTAAGCCTAAAGCTGTTCAATAATAATAATAATAATTTTCACTTCAACTCTGTCTCTGCCCCTCTTCAAATTTTCGAAGACCATTTAATAGGTTGCCAACAACAAAAATTTTTATATTATACATTATAGGCCCCTTGAAGACAGGGTCTTCCAAAGTTTCATAATTCACTTAGAATCTAAGAGTGTTTATATGTTGGAGGTACCAAAGAAATATTCAATAAATAGCAGATAGATGAAGGAATATTATATTTTTAACAAGCTGATGTGTAGCCCTCAATCATTAAAAGTTGAAATAACTTTTTCTCAATTAGCCCTTGGTTTCCCCTCTCTTTATCTATACACTATACACATGCCAAGTATATTTTTCATGTGTCTAAAAGTAAATTTAAGTTGGATTATGAGCTATAATTTTCGTTCAGAAATAAAAATGCAAACCAACAAAATGTTTCCAATTAGAGATAACTGTTTCCCTTTCATTTAAAATTTAGTCTCCTGGGGTGAATAATTAAATTCAGCCCACCTCCCCTTTACTGCCTCAAGGTAATATGAGTTACTAAAGGGCTTAATGTCATCCTGGCCCTGTGAAGGAGGGTCTGGCCTGGGTGCGGCCTTTGCCTTCACCTGCGCCAGTAGTCAGAGTCCGTCCTCTCTGCATTTGCATCCCTAGCCTTGCCCAGGCCTCAGGCTGATTTGTGTGCACTGCTGTGGTCTCTTGTTTCCAACCTCAAGCTCTCTCCTGGTACACCTGCCCACTGTCAGCTTACTTTGTATCTTCTTGGAGTACGTGGGTGTTTCGGATGCTTTCCTGTGCTATGCGTGGGAGCTCTGGCTCCTGTGATACTGTCTGCAGTTTTGTCTTCTAAACTCTTAAGGTCTTAAGCCTAACACATTTGTACTCGCTCTTCCCTCTGTCCTGTGGTTCATATCACTCTGTTAAAATATTGCCTTCTCACTCTGTTAAAATATTACCTTCTTAATAAGCCAATCCTAATTATCCTTTAAATTTTAACACACTCTTGTAATCTTGATTCCCTTTACTACTTTTTTCTTACTTAATATTTTTTCATAGTAATTATCTTTTAATATATTTTCACTTTTTCATCATGTTGTTTATTGTCTGTCCTCACCCTCCTACCCAATGTAAGCTATATAATAACACAGAGTTTGTTTTTCTCTTTTTTTACTGCCATAAGCCAAGTGTCTAGAACAGAGACTGGACTATAGTTAATGCTTGATAACTCTGTTCTGGACAAATAAATATCTGGCCTTTTAAATAAAACTGGCCCTTCTTGCACTAGAGAACAACTCTGTAAATGCCTGCTGTATGCAACAATGCCTGTCCCTGTCATTCATACACATGCTAGAGTCTCCATTCCCTCCCATTTTTCTGCTTGCCTATTCTCTCTCTTCTCATCCTGACCTCTCTCATCTTATGCACTATTCTCGTATGTTCAAGATCTGCATTTTGTCTTCTTTCTCAGAGTGACCCCTTTGTACTTCCTCCCTCAGCTCCTCCACCTTGCCTTCTTTTTAAAATATGGTTCTGTAAACTATCTTAGGCATGGTTTTTCCATCAGACCTCATGACAGAACCTCCATTATACTTTGTACTCTCAACTCTCTGCTTCTGAAATACAGCAGGCAATTGGCACCATGGGAATAAATACAACTGCTTGGGGAGACAGGATAGATTGAGACAAATTCTGAGCATGGCACCCTGGCAAGTAGTAGAATTTAGGAGATGAGAAAAAATAGAATAAGTGAGGGGAAACTAAAAAGATAAAATTAGAGAAGAAAAGAACTCTTGGAAGTCAAGAAGGAAAAAGTAAGTCAAGAAGATAGTGGCCATCATTACTTTCAAATGCTCATGTACAGTCAAATAAAATTAGATCTGAAAATACTCCATTGTTTTTAGCAATTAAACAGGTCATTGCATTCTAAGTAGGATCTGTTTCTGTGGAATTGGTGGAGGGTGGAACCTAGGCCAGATGGTAATGAGCTGAGGCAAAAGGGACGAGGATGTAGTTTCCCCAGCCCATCGACCAGATGTGTGTGAGTGAACCCATCCGAGACCAGAAGAACTGCTCGGCTGAACCCAGCCTAAATTCACCTCCACCCACAGATTCATGACCTAAATGAATGATTTTGGTTTAAGTCACTGAATTTTGGGCAGATTTTTAATGCAGCAAAGTCAATATTGTATAAATCATATATAAAAATAGATAAGGGGATTCAAGGAAGAGAAAGAGTCTTAGAATTTGGAAAAGGGGATAATAAAGCAAGGTAAGTAAGAAAATATTAAAGATTGAGATTTTAAGAAAATGCAGAGAAATAGATGTAGACGGAATAAATGTATAGGTTAGAAGGTGAGATATTTAAGAAAGGAATTCATGGCCCGAAGACTCACATTCATAATCCAGAGATTAGTCAGAAGACTGAAGAGAGCGCCAAAGCTTTGATTGATTCCCTCTTAAATAACGCTGTTGCTAAGAGACCTGTGTTCAGTCACACTTCATTTATCACCACACACATTCCTCTTCATCCATTTCTGAATTACCTAGCAAGAAATACTACACATGGTTTACTACTTACTGGATGATTTTCACCTACCTATTGCTATGAAATGAGAATCCAATTGAAACATTCCTGCAAATTCTTCAAAATAAGCAAGAGATGACATCCATCACTGGAAATATAGACTATTAGAGTCCCTTTCCTTTCTCAGCATCACATGTCCCATGACAGTATTTGAAGTTCAACTAAAATGCTTCAGAATAAACCTGATTCAATCAAATAGCAAAAACTAAAAATTATTTTGATGGAGAAAAATTGAATGTTAGGGGCTGAATTTTGTCCTCCTAAAATTCATGTATTAAGGCCCTAACCCCTAGTACCTCAGAATGTGGCTGTATTTGGAGATAAAGTCTTTAAAGAAGTAATTATGTTAAGGGGCATTAGGGTGGGTCCTAATACAACATGACTGATTCCCTTATAGGACAGTGTAGGATAGCCAAATGTGTGGCCAACAGACTCACTGTAGGTGTGATGAGGTCCAGTCTGAAATGCAGGGCACCTCAGTGTATGCACAGGCACAATCTTGGGATGATGCCAAGAGGCAGGTGGATGGGGTCCTTTCTGGGATGCTAAATTTATACAGAGTGAACCATATCTATCTGTAGGTATGGAGAAGAGTCTGGTTCCCTGAGAGGAGAGGATGTGAAAAGTAAGGGAGGATAGCAGAGTTCCAGTGAAGCTGATCAGTGTCAGGGTAGATAGGTAGTCAAATCCCATATGGAAACCAGAAGGCTCAGCCACACACACAGTTTAATCACTGGACCAGCCGAGTTGGGCCAGCTGGAAAGGTGCTTATGGGAAGACAGCCGTGTGGTAGAAAGTATAAACTGACTGGTTGAAACTTGGCTGACTCTATAGCGCCTTCTTCTGGCATAGGTAGGGGTTAGTTAACCTACTGCCTGTATTTGCCAGGGCTGTTCCAAGACCTGGATTGAGCTGAGCCAGCCAGTGGCAGGAATTGTCAGTGTCCATAGCTAAAATGATTGTAATGGTCGGGCACGGTGGCTCACACCTGTAATCCCAGCACTTTGGGAGGCTGAGGCAGGCGGATCATGAGGTCAAGAGATCAAGACCATCCTGGCAAACATGGTGAAACCCCGTCTCTGCTAAAAATACCAAAATTAGCTGGGCGCGCCTGTATTCTCAGGAGGCTGAGGCAGGAGAATCACTTGAACCCGGGATACGGAGCTTGCAGTAAGTTGAGATGGCGCCACTGCACTCCTGCCTGGAGACAGAGCGAGACTGCGTCTCAAAAAAAAAAAAAAGAAAGAAAAGAAAGATTGTAACAATGTCTGCTGGAGAGATGCAGACATGACACAGAAACAATAAGATATTCCAGGACGAGAAATTGCATGAGACTCTCCAAATTGTCCTTTTTACACCCTGAAGAAGGATTTAAAATATTACTCCACATTTCTGCATTCTTAATACTTAGCTGTCTAAAGCAGCAGAATCCAAACTGTATTTCCAAATCAATATGTCAGGCCTTACCTTGGGACTGAGTATGGCATTAAAAATTTTTTTGTGTGTGAGGGAAAAGAAGGAGCAAATCAAATAAGCTTTCTGCTTTCTTTCTAAAGCCCATTTTATTAGGCTGGTGCAAAAGTAATAGAAAGCCTTGATGTTTATTGAGATGTGGCAGAGGTAACCTCCCCACATCTCTTTAGATATGTCCCTTCATTAGAAGGATTGGAGAATTTATAAACCCCATTGAAAACAGGATTTAGAAAGGAAAATGTTCTGATATGTTGGCCAGAGTTCTGGTATGATAATCCCATCGAATACACAATCCCCAAATCTCAGTAGCTCACAACAGATGTTTATTTCTCTCTCGGGGGGGTGGTATGCAGGTTGGCCACGATAGGTCTACCTCAGGCTGTGGGTCAGGTTCAGGTTCAGGTCTGCTCTGCATGCCTCTAGTCTTGGATCTAGTGGCTCCCGAAAGCACAGTCTTATCATCTAGATGGCAGAAGGACAAGAAACCACACCTAACCATGCTCACACATTTGGAACCTCAGTTCATGTGACATCTGCTAACATTTCATCAGCCAAACTAAGGCTCATCACCAAATCTGAAGTCAGTGGGGCAGGATGTATACCCCACCTACTCTACTGGGAAGTAATGCAAAGGCTGTAAATGTATAGTCAAGTACAGGGTGAGAGTGAAGTTGGGGAACAATAATATAATTTATCAGAATAGTTTGTTGGTAGCTGTGGCTATGACATCTTTTAGAGTACTTGGGAGTAGAGGTGAATTTCCTGCCTTGATGCCCCAATTTCTAGGAACTTTGACAAGAGGTGGCATCTACAAACATGGATTTGTGCCTGCTAGCCATTTCTATCTTTATAATGAGGTATAAAATTCAAAGGGAATATGTCTTAATTATTTGTCTTTCAGGTGATTGAACAATAATATAAAATTATTACTTTGACTCTTATAAGTTTCTATTGAGTTAATAAAAGCAATCATCTTTGTCAGCTGGACAGTTAAGATATCACCAGTCAGCCAACATTACATATTACAGAAATTGACAAGACTATCTCTAAGGCCTATTACCATACACTAGGCCATGGTGAAATTTTCTTTGACAAGTGATCAGTAAAAAGAGATCACAAACATGGAAGTAGTAGCACAGCAAAGCATCTAAGGCTTAGACGGTACAGATAGGACCTTGGGTACTGATACGGTGCTGTTAAAAACCAGGTTCTGAAGTCCTTCCAATGAGAACCTCTCATTAATTCAAGCAGCACTGACCACTGAAATCTGGATACTCTTTTGTGAAGAGGTAAGAGGTATCAGAGCGTTCTGTTCACTCATTGGTAATCTTCTCTGCTAGATAACCTTTGCCTAACCAATTGTCCAGTTTAGTGGTTATTGAATGTGAAAGTAACCTTGAACAATGTCTGAATAGTCATTCTCATTGCAGGTCTTCATACGTGGACCAGTTCTCTAATGCATGCCATTTGAAGCAAGACTACATTTCCATGATAGATTAATGAAAATTAATGTATTAGAATATATTAGAAAAAATAAAAAGTAAAAAAAATAAAAAATGCTAGAAACTGCTTAAGATTCTAGAAGTTAGGGGGTTTGCAATTCGTACATTTGGATGATGAGCATCAGCAACTGTCCAGGAACACAGACACCTGCACTTCACATGAAGGCAAGTTTTTCAGCAGTCATTTCTGATATTGTATAAATGTCAGCTCGATAATACTCATCTTATTCCTTCTGAGAACTTGGTACTGTCTTTGTTTCTTTGTAGTTCTTGTTGTTGCATAATGTAGAGATTTTGGCTGGGATATTCCATAGAGTTTTTTGGAGCAATAAAACCCTGCCTTATTGAAAGCCCCTTAATTAACAGATTTATCCATTATGATGCACATCCTGACATAAATACAAAATATGTATCTTTCACATTCTTCCTGAGAATCCTGAGTTAAAAGCAGCCAGGGCAGACCGTAGTTGAAATCTGAATATGGCATGCCTGGATATTGATTTCTAGGAATCCCAGTCTCTACTAGGATAAACAAAATTTTGAAGACTTGCTATATTCATGGAGTCAAAAATATCAGAGAAAAGAACCTTCATTTTTTTTTCATCACGTGTAAATACAGACAGTCCCTGACTTACGATGGTTCAACTTAACATTTTTTTGACTTTATGATAGTGCCTTCAGCTGTGTACATTAATAATGGTGAGTACCATACACCCATTTTGTTTTTTACTTCAAGTACAGTATTTAATAAATTACATGATATATTCAACACTTCATTATAAAATAGACTTTCTCTTAGATGATTTGCCCAACGGCAGGCTAATGTAGGTGTTCTGAGCACATTTAAAGTAGGCTCAGCTATGATGTTTAGTAGGTTAGGTGTATTAAATGCATTTTTGACTTGATGATATTTTCACCTTATGATGGGCTTGCTGAGTCATAATCCCCTCGTAAGTCAAGAAGCATCTGTGTAGCAGGAACTGACTATAGCAGAGGTAGGAGACATTTGGCACAGAAGGGCTCCTGGACCTACAGAGCCTTCGATAAGCCAAGCTGTGCAGGAGAGGAGGAATGCCTCATCCCTCACTTTTGATTTCTTTGCCCATTTCTTTGGCATCACTCCCTCTACCCTAAACCTCCCTCTGTTCCTCAATGTCCACATTTCCTACTGAAATTATCTCAATTTCTTAACTTTTCCTCTAACAGCAAGCATCTGGCTTGCTAGCATATTTGTGCAGCCTTTAAAGAAAGATATTTTATGGCACAAGAATCATGATTTTTCTTAAATCAATTCTTCTGTTGACCATCAAAATAGCTATAGTGCTTGTTCACCACATCTCTTTCCACTATTTGCCTGTTTTATCTTTCCTGTTGTTGATCTGCTCCTGCCTTTGCTTGCTTTCTGTTTTTCTCTCTCTCGTCTCCATACCCTCCCTTATTTTTAGATACTCACATTTTCTTTATTTTTCCCATTTCCACTCTACATCTACATGTGCCTGTGTACTGATTATTTTCATTCAAATAATCAGATTATGGCTTTAAAGGAATCTTAGCGACCATCTAGTCAGAAGCATTTATTTTACAGGTGAGGAAGCTGAAGTCCAGAGAGATTGTGAATTTCCCAGTATCACCTGGCTTGTACCTGGACTCAGAACCAGAAGGCAGAATTCTGGAAACACACCTCATTCTTTGCCCACAATGGCTAACAGAATTGTCAGCCCCCGAGTGGTGGCTTTCTTCCACTATTCTAATGACAGCACCTATTTATTGACAAATGAATGTGATGTTGCTCAGCTTTGAACATGATGCAAGTCCAGTATATTTCTGCTCCTGCTCCCAATCAAAATCAAATAATAAGTCACCCAAATGCACCCCTAGTGCCTACTCTTCTCCCACCACTCCCACATATTGCTGTGTCTAGTCCCATAGACAATTGTCCATGTCATCTTCTAGTCATAGGCCTACTCCTGTCTAGAGTGCTCTGAAGTATAAGGAAGGGAATCATGGTATAAATGAGATGCAGAGCTAGTGACAAGCATAGAACCATACAATTTGGGGGTACAGGAGGTCCCGCAGCAGACAAATTCCCCTACTGTTAGAGAGCTTAGCTTGCAGGTGGTTGGAGTGTACCCGACTAGGCTTTCAGCTTTTAAATCACTGTTGTTGCTGCTGCTCATTTTTTGTTTGTTTGTTTGCTTGCTTGATTTTTAAATCTCAGAGATTGATCAAGACAGGTTTTCTGAAATAAAATTAGAGCCAAAAATAATTTCTGAGTTTCCTTCCATTGCATGGGTTGTACTTTTCGTATTTTCTACTTTAATCATCAAAAGAAAAAATAATGACAGCTAACATTTACTAAGGGCTTATTCTAAGGCACTGTGTCTTTACACGGGTTACCTTATTTCACCCTCACAGAAATTCCACAAATTAGGTTCTGTTATTAGCCATGCATTGCAGATCAAACAACTAGCCATTAGAGGTGACTGGATTGGTAGAAGTAGCCAGCAGTAGACTTTGGAGTGGGCATTCTTGAGGTACTTCCATAAAAGAGTGGATACAGCCACTGTAGCCACTTCCAATTCAGTTTGCATCTTGCCACTAAACTAATATTTTGTAGCTCTTTCAATCCTGCAGCTGTAGGAAAATAGTGGTTCCCTTTTCTACCATCCCAGCACCCACTTTCAAGCTACACTTGCACCCTAGCAATGCCTTATCAATTAAAAAACAACAGCAACAAAAAAGGATTATCCTTTTTGCTGTTAGCATTATTAATCCCATCCTGAATTGGTCCAGCAAGTATAAATCAAAATCTGCTCAGTCACTTTTTTTATTGGCAAAGAACAGAGGATTTACCCCTGCACTCATCATTTTCTAATTTGCATTTCATCTCATACAGTTGATCTATTAAACAAGTCATTTGTAACTTGTCAAACAGATTAAATTTAGCTGATCTCAGACAAATGCATAAATTGCTTTCAAATTTTTCAGATTTCCACCCAGCAAAGGGCTATTTTTTTTTTTTTTTTTTTTTTTTTTGCAATGCAACATGTCGTCATCTAATACGGAAACCAGGAGCCATTCCACATATGCTTACTTTCATGCACAGAATTTAAAAACTAAAACATCAATTCACAAGCCAGTGAATTTTGCTTTTTAGATAACACATCATCTATTTTTGCAAATTATGGTTGTATCCTTTCTAAAGGGAAATCTGTAATTTACAAATCAAACCTTTGAAAATAGTTCCAGGTAGGCTGGGCGCAGTGGCTCACGCCTATAATCCCAGCACTTTGGAAGGCCGAGGTGGGCGGATCACGAGGTCAGGAGATCGAGACCATCCTGGCTAACACGATGAAACCCCGTCTCTACTAAAAATACAAAAAATTAGCCAGGCGTGGTGGCGGGCTCCTGTAGTCCCAGCTACTCAGGAGGCTGAGGCAGGAGAATGGCGTGAACCTGAAAGGCGGATCTTGCAGTGAGCCGAGATAGCGCCACTGCACTCCAGCCTGGGTGACAGAGCGAGACTCCGTCTCAAAAAAAAAAAAAAAAAAAGAAAATAGTTCCAGGTAAAAATCTAACACAAATAGGTGTCGATGGCTGATGCTGAATAGTCTTTAATTATGAGTGGCATGTGTAAGGGAACAAATAAGCCATTCCAAGCTTAAAACACATAAATAAAATAGAGAAAATTATGCATGGCATTTCTTCTGGAATCTGCATTTATTTGAAAAAATGCAGATAATTTTTATTCTGAAAGAGGAAAAGCACCGAAAATACATCTTTGCAAAAATAACTGTTCCGATTGGGAACTTTATCCAACTCTTACATTTTCTCAGGGACCTGACTCCTTCAAGTACATCACTGTTTTTTGTATCTATAGTCTCTTCCTCTCCACTGGTTTATATATTTTTAGCTCATTTGAACATATCTAGATATCCTCTTTTGTTTTAAAAAAATTATTTTTAACAATGCTTTCCTTCACTCCTTTTTGAAAAACAGTTTATTCTTAGTGTCTTCACTTCTAATAATTCTTTAAACTACTCACTTATTCATCTATTCATTAATTTGACAACTATTTTTAAGTATGTACTATACATAAAACATTGCAGTAAGTACTGTTGGAAAAAAATATATATATAAATAATCATGTCCCATGTTTATCCTATCATCTACTTTCAATAAAAAAGTGATTCAATAAGACTAAATCATTGTAATTTAATAATTGATTACATGTAATTTCTTCCAGAGATTTGCATGTTTTAAGGCTTTTCAAAGCTATGCTTTAACTTCTAGTGGTAGAATTCAGGCACCAGGAAGACATATGTTTTGAGAGGGACCACTGCCTCTGTCCGTGCTGGGATTGAATGGGAAGCTAGAGAAGAGGCAACAGTAGACAGCAAAGTAGAGGTGATTGAAAAGGGGGAGACAGAATGAAATAGAACTGGTGAAAGCAGGATTTCAATCATGGCTGATTTTGCTTCCCAAGAGACATTTGGCAGTATCCGGACACGTTTGGTTGTCACACAGGCCAGGTGGTGCTAATGGCATCTTGTGAGTAGAGGGCAAGAATGCTGTTAAACATCCTGCCATGCACAAGACAGCCCCCGTGACAAGATTATCCAGCCCAAAATGTCAATATTGTTGCAACTGGAGAAACTCAGGTTTAAAGGAATAGTATGAATTTTCTTTCTTTCATTGCATACCATGGCAGTGATGATAAGATAGCAATTCGTACATGTTAGAGTAGGCCTATGTTCTATAGGAAGACAAGTCCTGACAACATTCTGTCAATATTTAGGAAATAACACAATTCTTTTCATACAAACAAGGTGGCAAGAGAACTAGAGAGAAAGGGAGAGAGAGCAGCTATGTATTGTAAAAGGCACTGGGCTGCTTGCTCCTCAGATACCTGGGTTTGAATCCAGCCTCACATCCTCAGATACCTGGATTTGAATCCAGCCCCACATTTACAAGTACTGGTGACTTGGACAAGTCACTAAAAATGTCACTAACCTAGTTTTCTCATCTATGAAAATAATCTAATAGGGTAAAGGACTAGAACAGATAACATCCAAGAATGTGTCTGGCACATACCAACAACTACACGGCTTACATCTATGGAGCTTTTACTGTTTGGCATTGTTCTAAGCATTTTGTATGTATTAACTCATTCAGTCTCATAATCAAAGACAGGTTAGGTAGTAGTATCTTCTCCATTTTATCAGATAGGCAAATCTAGGCATAGAGGTATTAAATGACCCTCTTAAGATTGAAAGACAGAGCCCACACACTCTCACTAAGTCTTTCAGAAGTGTCGATTGATCAGTTGCCTCACACATTAAATATAATTAAGTAGGAGGTGAACTGTTTGGAGAACAAATTATTCTTAAGTGTCTACTATGTGCGAGTCACTAGAGTAATGAGTATTTTAGTATATGCTGCTACAACAAAATACCTGGAATTAGATAATTTATAAAGAATAGAGATTTATTTTCTCATAGTTCTGGAGGCTGGGAAGTCCACAATCAGGGTGCTGGCAGGTTTGGTTGTCTGAAGAGGGCCACTATCTACTTCCAATATGGTGCTTTATTGCTGCATCCTCTGGAGGGACAGAATGCCATGTCCTCACTTGGTGGAAAACCAAAGAGCAAGCTAACCCAACACTGTGCGAAGCCTTTTATAAGGGCCTTCATCTCGGTTTCAAGGGAGGAGCCCTCATAACTTAATTACCTCTTAAAGGCTCTACCTCTTCATACAAATCACAGATACAATCACATTGGCCATTAAGTTGCAACACCTGAATTTTGGAGAAGATACAGACATGCACTGGACATTTGGCAGGTTCAGTTCGGACCACCTCTTCATTCTCAATAAAGACAATGTGACAATAAAGTGAGTCTCAAAAATTTTTTTATTTCCCAGTGCATGTAAAAGTTAGTTTATACTATACTGTAGTCTATTAAGTGTGCAACAGCATTATGTCTAAAAAGCAATGTACATATCTTAAATTTAAAATACTTTATTGCTAAAAATGCTAACGATCATCTGACACAGAGACACAAAGTGAGCATATGCTGATGAAATGAAAAAATAGCGCCAAAAGACTTGCTTGATGCAGGGTTGCTACAAACCTTCAGTTTGTACCAAAAAAAAAGGAAAACAGAAAAGGAAAAAATGCAACATCTGTGAAGTGCAATAAAGTTAAGCGCAATAAAACAAGGTAAACATGTACCTTCAAACCATAGCAATGAGTGAAACAGATACAGCACCTGCCCACATGGAACTTACAACATCAGCTAGTATGCACGAAAGAAAAGCTTTTAAATGATGTGAATTCACAGACTCAGCTCTGAGAGTCCAGTTTGGTTTATCTGTAGCAGGGCTCACGATTCTGCATTTCTGATATGTACACCAAGTGTCTGATGCAGATGGTCTGATGACAATACTTTGCAGAACAATTGGTCAATCATTGGTCCTGTAATGTGTGCTACTGGGTTGAAATGGGACCACATGAGTTCATTACAACTCAATACCCATCACTGGGAAAGCAATTTGAAATACATGCTACATACTGGACAATTGACTCATTGAGGGCAGGGAGAATATCAGAGTAGCACTTAAGCAGGAAAGGTTATCTGATGGGCATTAACTCCTAATAAGAGACCAGTTAGGAGTCAGGAATACTCAAAAGCCCCTTTCCAACGGGAAGCCTTTTGCTACTCAGGTAAAAGCTATTTCCTAGTTAATTCCTCTAGAGGCCATGCAGGGCCTTGACTCATTGTGGAATGGCCCGACTGAGAATCAAGAAAATCTTACTGCCATGGAGGATGAGAAACTCAAAATTTTAGTTCTTAGCAGTAGTTCCTATTTTCATTCTCTGCATTGAGATTCTGCCTGTTCCATTTGCCTGAATATTAAATATGAATGACAACCAAAGATTTTGCATGTATCGTTATCTAAATAATAAAAATTCAATGTCCATTAATTTTAAAATTACTATACGATTAAAATTATAACAAAGTGTATTGTCCAACAGAAACATTAAAAACTAATGCCCTAGAACACTGATTATACACTGGTGTTGAGGAGAGACCATTGCTGGAAGAACAAGAAGACCTGGGTTTTACAGGCTTAACTAGCCATAGAGATTGTAAAATTCACTTAATTGCTAGGGATATCCAGTTCCTCTATAAAATGAGAGGCTGGTCAAATTGACCTACAATAATATTTTCTAATTTTTGTTTACATACCTATGTGGAATATGAAATTAATACAGTGACTCAAGAATCAAATATATAAGAACATTCTTGTTTATAATAACTATAAACATTTTTATTTTGTATGTATTTTGTGTATATGTTTGTTCTAGATATACATATGTAGATACTGAGTCATGAAAATGTATTTCTTATTGTAGATTTTAGTCAACACAGTCGGAAAGTCACTGATTTAGAAGACCTTTCAGCTCTAAGTTTCTCTAATTCTGTGATCTCACCTCACCTGTTATTGACCTTGTAAATCACCACATGATACTAACAAATCCAAATTTGTTTCTGCTTTGCTACAGAGTCAAGCACCAGATGTGTCCATTATCAGCATATTCTAAAGAATGTTTATGCTTCCAGAGGGTCACTGCCCAATCTCCTGTGGCTTCTTCTGGCCTCTTCTTCTCTTATGACCTGATTCTGGTATTTTTCACTGACCAATAAAGCTAAGATAAAACTGGACTACATGGCTACAACTGTTTTGTGTAAAATGAGAAAAAAAGATTTTTTTAATGAGGTAAAAATGTCATCACGCCAAACTATAGAATGAGAAAAATATAAAAGCCCATCTGAGACATGATCTCAGAAAGTATATAATTTAATTAAAACATGATGTTTAGAGGAGCTGGAATAGAGAGCATAACAAAACCAAGATAAACTAAAACCCTAGAGAAACTATCAGCAGAGTTTCCCAGCCTCTTACTCTTCAAATTCCTCATATCCATTCTGAGAATACCGTTGAACCTAATTTAATCTCTAAGAGCAATTAAGTTAGGCCATTATTTTGCAACTTGAGATTTATAAGGCATTCTTTTAGTGATAGTGATTTTTTGGTATAGTGTGCATGGGGCAAGAGGTACCACCTTTCCCTTTCACTTCCATTCTATCATCACAGAAAATTGTATCAGGATCATGCAAGGGAACTTTTCAGTTACCCCTGTACACCCAGAAATTCTAAGAATCAAAGAGTATATGCACTCACATTTTCACATCTTTCCACATCTAAAGGCCATACCAGTAGTGCATAGTTATGGCTAGAGTTTTTTAGTTATATGACACCGTTGCAAAATACTTCCCCACCCCATATCTAATTGATTTACACAGATGCCAGGGAGCTTCTGAAGTGTGATCATACATAAACGTATCTGGCAAACTGAGGACAGAGAAAAGAGTGACTAATAGAAGTCAAATTTCAAGTAGAGTCAGCAGGGGCTTGAGAGAGACTTAATATCAAGGAAAAAATATAGGAAGGTTGAGGAGAATTTGCAGAGTTGGAAAGGAAACGTAGTTTCAGATACACAGCTAATACTGTAATCTCTCCCACCTAGCCTCTCGGTTGGTTTAGATATACCAGAAAAGAAAAGGGCCATTTTTGCTAATTAAAGGAGCTATCCCACTACTTAACACCTAGGAGTCTAAGTTACCTTGCTAAGGAGTCTCCATAACCAAACATATTCTACAGGAGGAATGCCATTCCCATGCCCACTTTGTAGCAGAAGAATTGGGTGGGATGAGAGCACTGATGACCTGAGCCATCAGGCTGGCTGCCTTCTCTGGCAGTGGGTCTGGTTCAGTAGAGGTAAGGGTTATAGCTCTGCCTAGCATCCACAGCAGTAAGTGTGTGCCTTCAGTTAGATGGCATCAGTGACTGAAGATCCCTAGATCTGGGAGTAGTAGCAAGGACAGTGGTGCTATTGAATCCTAAATCAACAGGTTGTGTGTCTCTGTTGCTGGGACTACCTATAGCAAGCCTTCTGCAGTGACAACAGAGGCAGCAGCAAAAAGCAGGACTCATTTAGGGGTACATGGAAAATATCCTTGAAGAATCTCAGATATGTCTGGGTAGAACTTTGCAGGGCTAGAATGCCTGATAATATAGTACAAAACTTTAGCCAGTGAAATTAGATTCAACTGATGGAATTGTTACAAACTGGTGAGGCCTATAGATATTTGTATTGTATTAAAAAAGGAGTAACTTTATTTTAATCCCAAACCAAAATCACAAAGCCATTTCTGAAACAAGGGTATTAAACATTCATTTGCCAGCAGAGTAATTGCAAAGAAACCATATTCACAGAACAAACAATTATTAGGAACAATAACAACAGGGTGGCCCATCAGGTAGGTGATATTTATCAATCATTTATAAAGTATACTGCACTATGCAAGGTTTTGGAAGATGAACAGAAATTCACCAGTTAGACTTAGGTGCTCACAAATATCTCCTGTTCTATCTGACTCAAATTCTTTGGGGATTGAATAAAAGCATAGTAGTTTATAGTTTATTCAGTAAGAGTTGGAATTTTCTCTATACTTAAGAGGAGTGGAGATAATCAATTATCTCAATTAACTTTCCTGAGAGCTTTCAAAAAATTTAAGCAAAATTAGCATTGGTTAATCTTCAAACATTTACCTTGTAAACCTCAAAATGAAGTTAATTTCCCAGTTCCTGTAAAATATCAATTCCAGGCTTAGTCCTTCAGTTAATGAGAATGTATTGAATTCAGTACTACCTCAGGCACTTTTGGCATTTGACACTAAGCATTGCTATGGATAAAAACAGTGCTAAAAAGACACCACCTAATTCTTTGAAAATCTGAAGTTTGACTAGGAAGGTAAATGACACAAAATGAAAGAAATCAAGATTATAATTTCCAGAATCTTGTTTTGCCCTTTCTGTGGAATATCTATGTAATCCCATAAATACTTCATTTTCACACAGTGTCATGGGAGTATTTTTGAAAGAATTGTTCAATATGCACAGGAAAATAAAAAAGATAAATAGATAATTGATGTAAACAGTGCCTATGATGGAGGAAGAATCTGTTTTGAACAAATACTTTCACATTTGCTGATTGTCTTAGTTCAAATTCAATAATGGGCCCATGATCTTGTTGAAGGCCACATATCATAAAGTTAGTAAAAATGTATTCATGGAAAAAGAGAGTCCAGAAAGAGGAAATGGAAAATTAGGTAATATATTTCAAAATAAGGCTTCTGTCTTGTAGGTAACTGAGAACTAGCGAATAATTTTGGTTATATATATAGCTATAGACTATACACATATACCTAAGCACAATCAGTTCTTGAATTAAAAAAATGAAAGGTGGAGCCAAGATGGCTGAATAGGAACAGCTCTGGTCTACAGCTCCCAGCGTGAGTGACTCAGAAGACGGGTAATTTCTGCATTTCCAACTGAGGTACCGGGTTCATCTCACTAGGCAGTGCCAGACACTGGGCGCAGGACAGTGGGTGCAGCACACTGTGTGCGAGCCGAAGCAGGACGAGGCATTGCCTCACTCGGGAAATGCAAGGGGTCAGGGAGTTCCCTTTCCTAGTCAAAGAAAGGGGTGACAGACGGCACCTGGAAAATCGGGTCACTCCCACCCTAATACTGCACTTTTCCAATGGGCTTATAAAACGGCACACCAGGAAATTATATCCTGCATCTGGCTCGGAGGGTCCTATGCCCACGGAGTCTCGCTGATTGCTAGCACAGCAGTCTGATATTAAATTGCAAGGCAGCAGCTAGGCTGGGGGAGGGGTGCCCACCATTGCCCAGGCTTGATTAGGTAAACAAAGCAGCCATGAAGCTCGAACTGGGTGGAGCCCACCACAGCCCAAGGAGGCCTGCCCGCCTGCCTCTGTAGGCTCCACCTCTGGGGGCAGGGCACAGACAAACAAAAAGATAGCAGTAACCTCTGCAGACTTAAATGTCCCTGTCTGACAGCTTTGAAGAGAGTAGTGGTTCTCCCAGCACGCAGCTGGAGATCTGAGAACAGGCAGACTGCCTCCTCAAGTAGGTCCCTGACCCCCAAGCAGCCTAACTGGGAGGCATCCCCCAGTAGGGGCAGACTGACACCTCACACGGCCAGGTACTCCTCTGAGACAAAACTTCCAGAGGAACGATCAGGCAGCAGCATTTGCGGTTCATGAAAAATCTGCTGTTCTGCAGCCACCGCTGCTGACACCCAGGCAAACAGGGTTGGGAGTGGACCTCTAGCAAACTCCAACAGACCTGCAGCTGAGGGTCCTGTCTGTTAGAAGGAAAACTAACAAACAGAAAGGACATCCACACCAAAACCCCATTGGTACATCACCATCGCCAAAGACCAAAAGTAGATAAAACCACAAAGATGGGGAAAAAACAGAGCAGAAAAACTGGAAACTCTAAAAAGCAGAGCACCTCTCCTCCTCCAAAGGAACACAGTTCCTCACCAGCAATGGAACAAAGCTGGACGGAGAACGACTTTGACAAGTTAAGAGAAGAAACCTTCAGATGATCAAACTACTCCAAGCTACAGGAGGAAATTCAAGCCAAAGGCAAAGAAGTTAAAAACTTTGAAAAAGAATTAGACGAATGTATAACTAGAATAACCAATACAGAGAAGTGCTTAAAGGAGCTGATGGAGCTCAAAGCCAAGGCTCAAGAACTATGTGAAGAATGCAGAAGCCTCAGGAGCTGAGATGATCAACTGGAAAAAAGGGTATCAGTGATGGAAGATGAAATGAATGAAATGAAGTAAGAAGGGAAGTCTAGAGAAAAAAGAATAAAAAGAAACGAACAAAGCCTCCAAGAAATATCGGACTATGTGAAAAGACGAAATCTACGTCTGACTGGTGTACCTGAAAGTGACGGGGAGAATGGAACCAAGTTGGAAAACACTCTGCAGGATATTATCCAGGAGAACTTCCCCAATCTAGCAAGGCAGGCCAACATTCAGATTCAGGAAATACAGAGAACGCCACAAAGATACTCCTTGAGAAGAGCAACTCCAAGACACATAATTGTCAGATTCACCAAAGTTGAAATGAAGGAAAAAATGTTAAGGGCAGCCAGAGAGAAAGTTCGGGTGACCCACAAAGTGTTGCCCATCAGACTAACAGTGGATCTCTCGGCAGAAAGTCTACAAGCCAGAAGAGAGTGGGGGCCAATATTCAACATTCTTAAAGAAAAGAATTTTCAACCCAGAATTTCATATCCAGCCAAACTAAGCTTCATAAGTGAAGGAGAAATAAAATCCTTTACAGACAAGCAAATGCTGAGAGATTTTGTCACCACCAGGCCTGCCCTAAAAGAGCTCCTGAAGGAAGCACTAAACATGGAACGGAACAACTGGTACCAGCCACTGCAAAATCATGCCAAATTGTAAAGACCATCAAGGCTAGGAAGAAACTGCATCAACTAACGAGCAAAATAACCAACTAACATCATAATGACAGGATCAAATTCACACATAAAAATATTAACTTTAAATGTAAATGGACTAAATGCTCCAATTAAAAGACACAGACTGGCAAACTGGATAAAGAGTCAAGACCCATCAGTGTGCTGTATTCAGGAAACCCATCTCACATGCAGAGACACACATAGACTCAAGATAAAGGGATGGAGGAAGATCTATCAAGCAAATGGAAAACAAAAAAGGCAGGGGTTGCAATCCTAGTCTCTGATAAAACAGACTTTCAACCAACAAAGATCAAAAGAGACAAAGAAGGCCATTACATAATGGTAAAGGGATCAATTCAACAAGAAGAGCTAACTATCCTAAATATATATGCACCCAACACAGGAGCACCCAGATTCATAAAGCAAGTCCTGAGTGACCTACAAAGAGACTTAGACTCCCACACAATAATAATGGGAGACTTTAACACCCCACTGTCAACATTAGACAGATCAATGAGACAGAAAGTTAACAAGGATACCCAGGAATTGAACTAAGCTCTGCACCAAGCAGACCTAATAGACATCTACAGAACTCTCCACCCCAAATCAATAGAATATACATTTTTTTCAGCACCACATCACACCTATTCCAAAATTGACCACATAGTCGGAAGTAAAGCTGTCCTCAGCAAATGTAAAAGAACAGAAATTATAACAAACTGTCTCTCAGACCACAGTGCAATCAAACTAGAACTCAGGATTAAGAAATTCACTCAAAACCGCTCAACTACATGGGAACTGAACAACCTGCTCCTGAATGACTACTGGGTACATAATGAAATGAAGGTGGAAATAAAGATGTTCTTTGAAACCAATGAGAACAAAGACACAACATACCAGAATCTCTGGGACACATTCAAAGCAGTGTGTAAACGGAAATTTATAGCACTAAATGCCCACAAGAGAAAGCAGGAAAGATCCAAAATTGACACCCTAACATCACAAATAAAAGAACTAGAGAAGCAAGAGCAAAGACATTCAAAAGCTAGCAGAAGGCAAGAAATAACTAAAATCAGAGCAGAACTGAAGGAAAGAGAGACACAAAACCCTTCAAAACATTAATGAATCCAGGAGCTGGTTTTCTGAAAAGATCAACAAAATTGATAGACTGCTAGCAAGACTAATAAAGAAGAAAAGAGAGAAGAATCAAATAGATGCAATAAAAAATGATAAAGGGGATATCACCACCGATGCCACAGAAATACAAACTACCATCAGAGAATACTACAAACACCTCTACGCAAATAAACTAGAAAATCTAGAAGAAATGGATAAATTCCTCGACACATACACCCTCCCAAGACTAAACCAGGAAGAAGTTGAATCTCTGAATAGACCAATAACAGGCTCTGAAATTGAGGCAATAATCAATAGTTTACCAACAAAAAAGAGTCCAGGACCAGATGGATTCACAGCCGAATTCTACCAGAGGTACAAGGAGGAAGTGGCACCATTCCTTCTGAAAATATTCCAATCAATAGAAAAAGGGGGAATCCTCCCTAACTCATTTTATGAGGTCAGCATCATCCTGATACCAAAGCCTGGCAGAGACACAACCAAAAAAGAGAATTTCAGACCAATATCCTTGATGAACATTGATGCAAAAATCCTCAATAAAATACTGGCAAACCAAATCCAGCAGCACATCAAAAAGCTTATCCACCATGATCAAGTGGGCTTCATCCCTGGAATGCAAGGCTGGTTCAACATATGCAAATCAATAAATGTAATCCAGCATATAAACAGAACCAAAGAAAAAAAACACATGATTATCTCAATAGATGCAGAAAAGGCCTTTGACAAAATTCAACAACCCTTCATGTTAAAAACTCTCAATAAATTAGGTATTGATGGAACAGATCTCAAAATAATCAGAGCTATTTATGACAAACCCACAGCCAATATCATACTGAATGGGCAAAAACTGGAAGCATTCCCTTTGAAAACTGGCACAAGACAGGGATGCCCTCTCTCATCACTCCTATTCAACATAGTGTTGGAAGTTCTGGCCAGGGCAAATAGGCAGGAGAAGGAAATAAAGGGTATTAAATTTGGAAAAGAGGAAGTCAAATTGTCCCTGTTTGCAGATGACATGATTGTATATCTAGAAAACCCCATCGTCTCAGCCCAAAATCTCCTTAAGCTGATTAGCAAATTCAGCAAAGTCTCAGGATACAAAATCAATGTGCAAAAATCACAAGCATTCTTATACACCAATAACAGACAAACAGAGAGCAAAATCATGAGTGAACTCCCATTCACAATTGCTTCAAAGAGAATAAAATACCTAGGAATCCAACTTACAAGGGACATGAAGGACCTCTTCAAGGAGAACTACAAACCACTGCTCAACAAAATAAAAGAGGACACAAACAAATGGAAGAACATTCCATGCTTATTGATAGGAAGAATCAATATTGTGAAAATGGCCATACTGCCCAAGGTAATTTATAGATTCAATGCTATCCCCATCAAGCTACCAATGACTTCACAGAATTGGAAAAAAACTACTTTAAAGTTCATATGGAACCAAAAAAGAGCCTGCACCGCCAAGTCAATCCTAACCCAAAAGAACAAAGCTGGAGGCAACATGCTACCTGACTTCAAACTACACTACAATGCCACAGTAACCAAAACAGCATGGTACTGGTACCAAAACAGAGATATAGATCAATGGAACAGAACAGAGCCCTCAGAAATAACGTCACATATCTACAACTATCTGATCTTTGACAAACCTGACAAAAACAAGCAATGGGGAAAGGATTCTCTATTTAATAAATGGTGCTGGGAAAACTAGCTAGCCATATGTAGAAAGCTGAAACTGGATCCCTTCCTTACGCCTTTTACAAAAATTAATTCAAGATGGAGTAAAGACTTAAATGTTAGACCTAAAACCATAAAAACCCTAGAAGAAAACCTAGGCATTACCATTGAGGACATAGGCACGGGCAAGGACTTCATGTCTAAAACACCAAAAGCAATGGCAACAAAAGCCAATTGATGAATGGGATCTAATTAAACTAACGAGCTTCTGCACAGCAAAAGAAACTACCATCAGAGTGAACAGGCAACCTACAAAATGGGAGAATATTTTCACAACCTAGTCATCTGACAAAGGGCTAATATCCAGAATCTACAATGAACTCAAACAAATTTACAAGAAAAAAACAGACAACCCCATCAAAAAGTGGGTGAAGGACATGAACAGACACTTCTCAAAAGAAGACATTTATGCAGCCAAAAAACACATGCAAAAATGCTCATCATCACTGGCCATCAGAGAAATGCAAATCAAAACCACAATGAGATACCATCTCACACCAGTTAGAATGGCCATCATTAAAAAGTCAGGAAACAACAGCTGCTGGAGAGGATGTGGAGAAATAGGAACACTTTTACACTGTTGGTGGGACTAGTGTAAACTAGTTCAACCATTGTGGAAGTCAGTATGGCGATTCCTCAGGGATCTAGAACTAGAAGTACCATTTGACCCAGCCATCCCATTACTGGGCATATACCCAAAGGACTATAAATCATGCTGCTATAAAGACACATGCACACGTATGTTTATTGCGGCACTATTCACAATAGCCAAGACTTGGAACCAATCCAAATGTCCAACAACGATAGATTGGATTAAGAAAATGTGGCACATATACACGATGGAATACTATGCAGCCATAAAAAATGATGAGTTCATGTCCTTTGTAGGGACATGGATGAAACTGGAAATCATCATTCTCAGTAAACTATCGCAAGGTCAAAAAACCAAACACTGCATGTTCTCACTCATAGGTGGGAATTGAACAATGAGAACACATGGACACAGGAAGGGGAACATCACACTCCAGGGACTGTTGTGGGGTCGGGGGAAGGGGGAGGGATAGCATTAGGAGATACACCTAATGCTAAATGATGAGTTAATGGGTGCAGCACACCAACATGGCACATGGATACATATGTAACAAACCTGCACATTCTGCACATGTACCCTAAAACTTAAAGTACAATAATTTAAAAAAAATGAAATAACTTTTCCCCAAATAATTGGTTTGCTACTCAAGAAATCATAAACTAATTAATTCTGGATTAGAGAAAAATGTAAAGTTATTTACTTCAAGCATCCACTTAAAAGTCAAAATTTCTATACATCGTTTTTAGAAAATGTTTGTCTCTTCAGCCTCTGGTTGGTCCCTCTGTGATGGAGAATTCATAGGACACCAGGGCAGGCTGAACTCCTAGTTGTCTCTTCCCTGCTCCATTATTGCCAGCATTCATTTCCATGGCCACTGGCAATAAATGTACCTCTTGTAGACACTTTGTCATCCTCGATTCACTATCCTTATTTTTGATTTATTATTATTACTATTTCACTAGCTTTAGGGGTACAAGTGGTTTTTGGTTACATGGATGAATTGTATAGTGGTGAAGTCTTGGCTTCCAGTGTTAATTAAATGAAGATGTTATCACCCATATTTCAGCCACATCTCATTTATGATGGTGGATATTGTCATAAAGCCTATGTGTTGTGATTCCTCTTCATCAAACGACATTGCTAGAAGATATACCTTACGAACATAGACAGGCTGGGTTTTCCCAGGTCATCCTTAATATTTGACTTTTAACAGAATTCTGGGCATAAAATACATTATCTAAAATACAATCTAAGTTTTAATGTGGCATTAGAAGTATTACATGATTTTCAAATTTGAGCAGGGCGATGAGGTTCCAGGTGACAGCAGGAAACAGCAGACTCCTGGCCAGATGAGACTGACTAAAACAAAGACACCAGTCTCTTGGATACAGGACTGCAGCCAGTTGCTGGAAACTCACAAACACTGACCAAGCAATTGCTGCTTTGGAGGAGGAACAAGGTAATATCAGGATGGCTGAGGTCTGACTGAGGAGTAGCAAACTAGAAAGAGGAGGAGATCAAAACACAGACCAAGTATACAAGCAGAAATAAAAGGGCTTTTTTTTTTTTTGAGATGGAGTCTCACTCTGTTGCCCAGGCTGGTGCGCACTGCCACAATCTCAGCTCACTACAACCTCTGCCTCCCCGGTTCAAGCGATTCTCCTGCCTCAGCCTCCCTAGTAGCTGAGATTACAGGCGTGTGCCTCCACACCCAGCTACTTTTTGTATTTTTAGTAGAGACATCATTTCACCATGTTTGCCAGGCTGGTCTCAAACTCGTGACCTCAGGGGATCCACCCACCTTGGCCTCCCAAAGTGCTGGGATTACAGGCGTGAGACACCGCACCCAGCCTGTTTTCAGGTGTGAGCCACTGCCGCCGGCCAAAAGAATTTTTTAAACCAGGGCTTAAAGAGAAACCTCCTCCAACTCTAAGTTCCTTGAGTGTAACAGTTACACTTAGACCATAAACATACATATATACCTCAGACACATATCCCTGTCTGAGGGGGTCATTCAATTAATGTTTGATAAAGAATAAATAATTTGCACTAAGGGTTTACTTGAGAACTAGACCTCAACCCCCAATCTTCCACTTAATTTTATATTTCATTTTACTTTAACTTTTTAAAACTGAGATATAATTTACGTATGGATCTGAAGGATCTAGTTCACTGACTTAACAAATGCCACCACGTGACCAGGCCCAGCTTCATGGATGTAAGACTTGTGCAATTGCAAAGGGACCCATGTGTAGTAGGACCTTGTTCTTGGTTTAATGCTTTGCTATTGCCACTTCGAAATTCTTAGTAACTTTTGAACAAGCAGTCCCATGTTTTCATTTTGCACGGGCCTACCAATTATGTAGCAGGTCCTGCGTGTTACGCACACCTCTATCTAGATACAGAACATTTTAACCACTGCAGAAGATTTCTTCATGCTTTTATCATAGTTTACGTTTAACTGTTCTGAAACTTCTAGAATAAACAGTATGTTCTCTTTTTTATTAAGGGGCTTACCTACAAAGAATCCAGCAGCACAGTAGGTCTTAACATACAGTTTCTATATAACAGACCAATGACCAGTCTTTAGTAATATGTTTTCATAATCTCTGATCTACCTAGAATATACCAGTAGCTTAATAACTGCATGGCTAAGTAAATGAATAAATGATCTTCAGTGTTTTCTCAGACTCTTAAAACCTGTATCTTCAAGGTCAATGCTTGAACAGTGTTTTTTTTTTTTTTTTTTTTTTTGAGATGGAGTCTCGCTCTGTCGCCCAGGCTGGAGTGCAGTGGCGCAATCTCGGCTCACTGTAAGCTCTGCCTCCCAAATTCACACCATTCTCCTGCCTCAGCCTCTCCGAGTAGCTGGGACTACAGGCGCCCGCCACCACGCCCGGCTAATTTTTTGTATTTTTAGTAGAGACGGGGTTTCACCATGGTCTTGATCTCCTGACCTCGTGATCCGCCCGCCTCGGCCTCCCAAAGTGATGGGATTACAAGCGTGAGCCACCGCACCCGGCCTTGAACAGTGTTTATTTTTCTCTGGAATCTAGGTGAGTACTGAAATATTCCTTTTAAGGATATAAAATTTAGGGAACAAATCAGAAAAACATAGATAACTTGTCCCTTTATATATTAAATTACCATAAATAACTAAATACATGACATCTCCCAAGTAGCAAATTTTAGAACAATTACATTTTAAAAAGAATAATTACCATTACATTTTATTTTAACGGGGGCCTGTAATATTCTCACATGTATGAGATCAAGCTAACCACATTTGCTTAATTACAAAGGCACTTTGTCTACTTCTGATTTCTAGGGTAGAGGCTGACAAATAGTATTAACAATGATAGTAATAAACAATTTCAGTAGCTAATATTTATCTGAGGTCTTATCATTACCAGGCAACACATCAAGGGCTTACACATTTTAACAGTGAGACCTGGGCATGTGACTCAATATCTACATTTGAAAATTAGAAGAAAAACTGCAACTTTGCTGGTTTATTGTGAAGATTATTGGTAAAATGCACACAAAGTCCTTAGCACAGTGTCTAGCATAAAATAAGAGCTTGGAAAACATTAGCTCCTATTATCATCAGGTTGTAATTTAAACAAAGCTACAATGCCCGCTTTAAAGGTGAAGGAATCACTACTTGCAGAAACTGATGAGCTTACCAGGTGGGTGCTGCCATGTAAGTAGGAGAGCTAGGACTGACACAAGTCTGACTCTAAATTCTTGTGTTTAACTACTCTAAGTCACTGCCTCCCTGAAATGATGAAACATGTGCTTTACAACTCGAAAGATAAACTGTAATTATGCATTATGTATCTCAGTAGATCAATTAATTGTTTTTTTCAAAATATTTGCCTATAGCATCAAGTACGCTCATCGTATTTTTATCTTCTAGTGCCGTGATTTGCTCTGAAAGTTCAGTCAGGTGACTTTTGCATACTTTTCAGCAAGCAGTGAGCCAAGGATAGCAACATTTTCTGATCTCATATGCAACACAGCATGACTCTCATTTTGCTTCATGGATGAACAAAGCTAGTCAACAGCTTTATTTCATTCAAGGTCTGCCAGGAACTGTCCTTTCTGAGTTGTATAACACAGCAAGTATGAATAACATTACACTGATTCATCAAGATGTCTCTGTTCCTTGAGTCCAGGGAAGATTTCTGTGGTAGATCGTTCTTGCATTGCTATAAAGAAATATCTGAGGTTAGGTAACTTATAAAGAAAGAGGATTATGGCTTGAGGCCACAAGTTCAAGACCAGCCTGAGCAACAAGGGAAGCCCCCATCTCCAGGAAAAAATTAACTGGGCATGGTGGCACAGACCTACAATACCAGCTACTTGGGAGGCTGAGGTTGGAGGATTGCTTGAGCCCAGGAATTTGAGACTGCAGTGAGCCATAATCATGCCACACTGCTCCAGCCTGGGTGACAGAGTAAGACCCCATCTCTAAAAAAAAAATAAGGTTTGTTTGGCTCATGGTTCAGCAGATAGTACAAGCATGGTGCCAGCATCTGCTTCTGGTGAGGGACTCAGGAAGCTTATAATCATAGCAGAAAGAGAAGCAGGAATCTCACACTGAAAGAGTGGGAGCAGGAGGGTGAAGGGGTAGGTGCTACACACTTTTAAACACAGATCTCCCATAAACTAACTGAGCAAGAACTCACTTATCACCAAGGGGATGGTGCTAAACCATTCATGAGGGATCCACCACCACGGTGCAGCCACCTCCCACCAGGCCCCAGCTCTAACACTGGCGATTATATTTCAACATGAGATTTGGAGGGGATAAATATCCAAACCATACCAATCTCTGTGATCATCTTTTAAAATATAACACTACTTCCACAGATTGTTTGCTTTTGACATAGGAAGTTTTGACTTGAAAATATAGGATGTTGTGTTGAATATCTTTTCTGCCCCTCACAGCTGCTCTCCACCCTTCACCACCCTGGGACACTGCCCTACATAGATTGCGTTGGGAGTTACCTTGCCTCCTCTGCTCTCCAGCAAGGCAGCCGCTGGAATAGAGTGGAGGTAACAGCAGGATCAAAGGGGGGGAGGAGAGTAAGATCATGCACTTATGTCCTTCTCTCCTTCCTACTGTGTCACCTCAGGTAAGCTGCATTTTTCGGAAGCCAGCTGTCTTTATACACCTCTCTTACTGCAGTTGTAGTACCCTGGCAGAAGTAACGACTCTGATATTACTGCTCAGGTATAAGCATACCTCAGAGACATTGCAGGTTCAATTTCAGATCACCTCAATTAAGTGAATATTGCAATTAAGCAAACCACATAAAATTTTTGGTTTCCTACTGCATATAAAACTTATATTTACATGGTACTGTGGTCTATTAAGGGTGCAATAGCATTATGTCTAAAAAAGCAATGTACATACCTTAATTTAAAATATTTTATTGCCAAAGAATACTAAAGATCATCTGAGTCATCAGTGAGCTGTAATCTTTTTGCTGGTGAAATCTTGTCTCAATGTTGATGGCTGCTCATTGATCAGGGTTGTGGCTGCTGAAGGCAGGGGTGGCTTTGGCAATTTTTAGGTATAAAACAACAAGGACATTTGCCATGTTAATTGACTCTTCCTTCTACAAAAATATTTCTCTGTATCATGCAATGCTGTTTGATAGCATTTTAACCACAGTAGAACTTCTTTCAAATTAAAGTCAATTCTCTTAAACCTTGCCTCTGTCTTATCAACTAAATTTCTGTAATATTCTAAATATTTTGTTGTCACTTAAACTATGTTCCCAGCATCTTCACCAGGAGTAGATTTCATCTCAAGAAACCACTTTCTTTGCTCATCCATAAGAAGCAACCCTTCATCTGTTCAAGTTTTATCACAAGATTGCAATAATTCTGTCACATCTTCAGTCTCCAATTCTAATTCTGGCCCTTTTCTTGTTTATATCACATCTGCAGATATTTCCTCCCCTGATGTCTTCAGCCCTTCAAAGTCATCCATGAGGGTCAGAATAAACTTCCTCCAATCTCCTGTTAATATTGATATTTTGACCCTCTCCCATGAATTGCAATTGTTTTAATGGCATCTAGGATGGTGAATCCTTTCCAAAAGGTGTTTGATTTTTTTGGCCAGATCTATCAAAGGAACCACATCTATGGCAGCTATAATCTATAAAAATATATTTCTTATATAATAAGACTTGAAAGTCAAAATTACTCCTTGATTCACGGGCTGCGGGATGAATGCTGTGTTAGCAGGCAGGAAAACAACATCAATGTTCTTGTACATCTCCATTAGAGCTTTTAGGTGACCAGGTGCATTTTCAATGAGCAGTAATATTTTGAAAGAAATTCTTTTTATTTTTGAGCAGAAGGTCTCAACAGTGGGCTTACAATATTTAGTAAGCCATGCTGCAAACAGATGTGCTGTCATTCCAACTTGGTTGTTTTGTATAGAGATGGAACAAACAGATTAAATTTAGTAAAATTCTTAGTGGCCCTGGGAATTTGGGAATGGTAAATGAGCAATGGCTTCAAATTAAAGTCACCAGCTGCATTATTCCCTAGTAAGAGAGTCAGCCTGTTCTTTGAAGCTTCAAAGTCAGCAAAGTGCTGACTTCTCCTTTCTAGCTATGAAAGTCCTAGATGGCAAATTCTTTTGACAGAAAGCTGTTTCATTTACACTGAAGATCTGTTGTTTATGTAACCACCTTCACCCATGATCTTAGCTGGATCTGGATAATTTGTTTTAGCTTCTACGACAGTATTTTATGCTTCACCTTGCACTTTTATGTTATGGAGACAACTTCTGTCCTTAAACCCCATAAATCAATCTCTGCTATCGTCCAACTTTTTTCTGCAGCTTCCTCACCGATCTCAGCCTTCATAGAACTGTAGAGAGGGCCTTGCCTTGGATTGGACTTTGGTTTAAGAGGATGTTGTGGCTGGTTTGATCTTTCATTTAGATCACTAAAACTATCTTCAGATCAGCAATAAGGCTGTTTCAATTTGTTGTCATTCATGGGTTCGCTGGAGTTACACTTTTAATTTCCTTCAAGAACATTTTCTTTGGGTTCCCAAATTGGCTGTTTGATGCAAGAGGCATAGCTTTTGGCTTATCTTGGCTTTTGACTTGCCTTTCTCACTAAGCTTAGTCATTTCTACCTTTTGATTTCATATGAGAGATATGCAAATTTTCCTTCTACTTGAACACTTAGAGAATATTTTAGAATTATTAGTTGGTCTAATTTCAATATTGTTGTGTCTGAGGGAATAGGAAGGCCTGAGGAGAAGGAGAGAGACTGTTGAATGAGTCAGTGGAGCAGTCAGTACACAAACAACATTTAGCGATTAACTTTGCTGTCTTCTATGTAGGTGGTTTGTGGCTTCCCGCCCCAAATTACAATGGTAAAATCAAAGATCACTGATCATAAATCACCATAACAGATATAATAATAATGAAAAAGTTTGAAATATTATGAGAGTTACAGAGACACAAAATGAGAATATGCTGTTGGAATTTTGACACTAATAGACTTACTTGTTCAGTGCAAGGTCGCCACAACTTTTAATTTGTAAAAACTATAGTATCTGCACAGTGCTATAAAATAAAGCACAATAAAATGAAGTCTGACTCTACCTCACTCTCCCTTGTTCTTTTACTAAAGTTTAGCCCACCCTTTTACAAATAGCACCTTTATTAAACTCTCCTTATATCACTCAACTCTGAGTAATACAAGTGACTACATGATATGCCTGTCTCTGCTCTGCAGAGACAGCATTTTCAAAGGACTGTTCTTGAGATCGAAATAAAAAGACTTCAATGTTAAATTAGCTTCACAGACTAGGTTAAGCAAAATTAAATGTGTTTTTAACTTTTGAATCTCATACTTTGGGGGGTATAAATATTCACGGAGACTCTACAAGAGAAGGAAATGGTGAGCAGCATTTTCTAAATTTTATTTTTCCCCCAGAGCAGCTTCTAGGACTATAAGGGCAGAATCAAGGTGGGATTTTAGTAGACTAATGCTGCATTCTCCTAAAGGAGGTAATGTAGAAGGATTTGATGGCAGTCACGGCTGCCAGTAACCACAGGCTCCTATCCTGGGCTGGTTGGAACATCTTAAATAGGACCCTGGGAAGTGTCAGGGGAGGCTGAGGTAAGCCTGCCAAAATAGTGATGATCTCTGGCTGCTGGATTCAGCTCGTTGGTATTTCTTCCACCTCCTCCCCAGTGAGGATTTCTGTTACTGGCTGTCACTTCTCATCACAGTCTCTCACAACTATTTCATTACTTTCTTCTCTCTTCTGGCCACATTGAATTTGCAATGAGACTATCCAGTTGTCTTTCTGAAATGAACTAGCCTACAGATATTTCAAAATATTCTTTCCTCAACCTTTTCACTGTTTACCCTATTATTTTTCCAGGGCTTCGAGACATTGGCGTCAATGAGAACTGAGTTCCATTGTAATTATAAGCCAGTAAGATAATGTTTTCTGTTTAATCACTACATGATATTAAATATATTATGGGTAATGTTAAATATTTTGAAATATGAGCCTTTTTTATTTTTGTGTTCATTGTTGTTTTAGAAAGTTAATAATGCCAGATATCTGAAAGTCAGATAACCTCCCAACTGTACATGCTATTTATTTTGCTCATTCTGTTTGACTCAATTCAGTTCATTTTACTAATGTACAACACACTGTCAAAATATGTTGACACTCAAAGTAATTTTAAATAGTACTAAATACTCTCAGCATTCAATGGTTAATTTTTGCATTCTTGGATAAACATATTTAAAAAAATACAACTTTATAGCTTAAAACCTAGACACAGTAATGACCACCTCCTTGCCCACATATTTCTTAATTCCCATAGCTAGGAAGTCTTAACCTCAAAACTGATTCAATCTAGGCCTACTTACAGGACCAGTCTTAAGTCAAAAAACTCATCCTGAACGCCAGAAATTACAATTTTTTTCTTCCCTTATTCTTCCTGAAAGGATACCTGCCTCCTCCTCTGATTGCAAGGACTAAGCCTCTGTCTTACAAAGGAGTATTTATTAGAATATTATCTTAGAGATGCATCTTACAGTGTAGTGATAAAGGCAAAAGCTCTAAAGTCCAAACGTTTGGAGTTTAATTCTTGCTCCCCTAATTGCTAGATTTCTGTGTCCCAGTTCTCTCACTTGTCTAATGGAGCTAGTAATAGTTTCTACCTCATCAGGTTGCTATAAGGTTTAAAATAACACATATTAATCACTCGGTAACCATTTATTGTCTTAGGTCCTTTGAGACTAGGGTTCTTTTTTCCCTAGCTATATCAGTCAGAATCCCAGCAGGAGACAGAATACAACTCAAAAGATTCAAAAGACTTGAAAGATTCAAGGAACATATAGAGGTGTAGGTAGGGCTAGGAAGGTAAGGGGTTTTGAGGCACCTGAACACAAGCAACAGTGGGAAGCCATTACCACCCTAGTCTTGAAACCCTGGAATCTAATGACAACTGAAGCTGTAAGGGAGGAGCTGTCTAATAGGAACTAGAGCTGCTCTTATGAAGAAACGGGGTCACTTCCAGAAACATGGCCCAAATAAAGCATGGGAAAGAAATTCCCTACCTTTCTCTCTTCCCCATATTCAATCACTACTGGTGCCTCCCAGTGGAAGTCAGTTGGCAAGAAATTCTTGGGAAATGAAGTTCATAGCGATAGACTTATCAGGGCAGATAGAGAGGCCAAAAGGATGAAAAATGGACCTCAGGGAAATGCCAAGCAGAAAATATCCAGGATGCCAGTCCTTAAGCAGTTTCTTGTATAATCCAATTCCTTACTTTAAAGTTACAGTTGCCACACTTACAGATGTTCAGCTACCTCTCTTGACTCTGAATCTGTTCTCCTGAAATTGAGCCCTAAGTTCTCTAGTTCCTGACTATCTTTGTCAGGCTTTAACCAAGTCAGGTTTTGCTCTTTGATCCTCAAACCTTGGTTCTAAGGGAGAATTTCTTCCAGAAGATTGCTTTTTGCATGATTGTTATTTTTGACAGCCTTAATGGCCAATTCCTGTACAAATTATGTTAGCTGTAAAGCTGGTCCAAATTTATCATTAAGACTTAAAATAACAGAATGAACATTTTATTCTCTGTTGCTTTTTGTCATAAGTGCAGAGAGATAGTGTGGAAAGGGAAAAATAAACATTGAGAAACAGAAAATAGGAAAATGAATTATTGAGGGATAATTCCCCATCAGTCTCTCGCATTTCTGCATGTCTTAAAAGCATAGACACTTATTCCTTTTTGATACAGACTATATTTTCAAGAATCTTTGTATAGTGAGCAGCCTTGGAAAATAGAGATAAAGCTTTTCTCAAAAGTAGAGTGTATGTTTGCTTACTGCCCATTATAAAATATTCCTGGTCCCTAAATTCAGCATTCCTCTTCCGTAACTCAATCCCCTCTGTGTGTGGGTGTGTCATCTGGCTCATTTCATATTACCTTGTGGGAACTGAGACTCAGGCAATGGCATACATGCCAATTATCTGTCACAGGCATTGGCTGTGATGAACTGTATAATAAACTGAGTATGAAACTATGCTCTGTCTCTAACCCAAGAGACTTATGTATGCTACCAACATGCTATAGGCTGAATGTTTGTGCCCCTGACCATGATAGGATAGTCATCTTTTACAGTCTGAATGTGTCCTCCAAAATGCATGTGTTTGAAAGTTCATCTCCAATGCAAGAGTATTGGTAGGTGGGACTTAATCGGAGGTGTTTAGGTCATAAGATATCCATCGTCATTAATGAATTAATGTTGATTATAAAAGGGCTTGAAGCTATGAGTTCAATCTCTTACTCTCTTGCCCTCTGTTTGCTCTTCTGCCATGTGATGACACAGCAAGAAGCCCCTCTCCAGTTGCTGATCCCTCAACCTTGGACTTCCCAGACTGCAGAACCATGAGCCAATAAATTTCTGTTTATTATAAATTACCCAATCTGTGGTATTCTGTTATAGCAGCTCAAAACAGACTAAGACAGTCTCCATATAAGGGGACAAAGAGACCAGAGCTCCTTCTCTCCCTACCATGTGAAGGTACAGCAAGGAGGCATCAAACTGCAAACCAAGAAGTGGGCCCTCACTAAGAACTGAATCTACTGGTACTGTGATCTTGGACTCCCAGCCTTTAGAACTGTGATAAATAAATTTCTGTTGTTTAAGCCACCTAGTGTATGATATTTTGTTATAGCAACCCCAGACAACTTAGGGCATCAATAAAACTGTGGCATGATAACTTGTCAGGTTGCAAGTAGAATAAAATCTCAAACTCTTGACAATTGTTGATATACACTTCTACTTTGTTTAATAATATGGACTTCTTAGATAATGACTTATTTGGGAACCATGCTAATGAGAGGCACTGTCTAGTGTAAGAGACACATTTGGCCATTTCCAACTTTTTACCAGTTCTCACTCTGAAATAAATTCAAAATTTTTTGAAAGACACAAAATATTTTTACTTAAATGGTGTAAAAGCCCATACAAAATATTCATACTGTTTCATCATTGAATAATAGCATGTCAGCTTTACACATTGTAACGTATCTGGTAGGCTGAGGAAAAGCCCTATCTCTGAGACATATACGTATATACACACATGCATATACACATACAAACACATGTATCACACAAACACATATGCACATGCACACACATAGTCCCTAAGACTAGATTATGTTCTGGAACCAGTTATCTAAGAATACAAAGTATGTTTAAAAAGCAAAGTAGCCTCAACTTTGCTTTTTAAAAAGAGCAAGCCTGTGAGAAAGTCTAGCTATGAGAAGGCCTAATAGGAAACACAAGCTGTAAATGTCATATTTATGCAAAGAATGGTCTCATTGCATCCAGAACACTTAATTCTTACAGTGCAACCATCCTTTTATCCTTCTGACTCACATCACCTTTTTAGAAGCACTTGCAATAAAAACCAATGCTTTGTACTCTATAGAAATGCTTACAAGCATAGGACTTTCTGGGATTTGAAGTGAAATCAGATTCAGCAAAGCTTCAGCCTGATATTGGGGTAGTGCGTGTGTGGGTGTGGAGAGGAATGATAGTTTAGCTTCAGCTTTCCAGGTGAGCCCACGCCCTCACAGTCATCCTTGCATGAAGGGAATTAATCAAGAGATAATATTTAGAGTGCTTCACGCAAATATCCAATTCCCCTAAAACCTAAAGCAATAATGAAAATTCTGTAACTTATGCTTCACTGATTTGCACAAGCCTTGCCCATTCCCTATATTCTTATAAAATAGTCATAAATGTTTCCATCTTTAAAAAAACAATTAATAACTTTATACATGGCAGGGCCTGTGGTAGCACGAAGGAACTAGATACCTGTGGTAGAAGGGAGGGAGATTTAAAAGATATGAATGTACAAATGAAGAAAAAAATCATTGTACTGAAAACTTAACCATCTCTGAAATAAAAATGCTATATTCCTCCCCATTGTGCCTAGGTAGGTCCTAGCCAAGAAAGCAGCATAATGCAATGAAAATAATAAAGATTTTGGATTTGAAGTTAAGCAAAGCAGGCTTCTAATACTAGCTTCTCTCTCATTAGCTGTGTGACCTTAAGCAAGATAACCTGTTTGGGCTCTAGTTACCTGATCTATGCAAAACTCAAAACAAAAACCTGTTATGAAAGATTATTGACAACATAAAATGTTACAATTCATTAGCACCTGTAACATAGCATTCTGTGTCAGCCAATGTCATTATTATTATTAATTATTATTATTATCGTTAACCATTATACTACATTATTTAATCCCATCACAGGGTGTACTCACACACAATCTCACAGTTGCTCAGACTGGACCATTTAGACACAGCAATTAACCAAACATGACCACCTCTGAAGGTGTGGGAGGAAACTAGCATACCCAGAGAATACAGATATCTATAAATAGATATAAATAGATATCCATCTATAAATAGATATGTTTTCCCAAATTAAATCAGATTTAAGTGATATGTCTGACTATATAAACAGATCTTTTACACTTGGATGTTGATTCTCATACAGTCACAAAGCAATGGTGAAGAAAATTCCTCTGTGCATATATAAATATTGGAGAGAAGGAGAGGAATGTGTATGTATTTTACATGTGTTTAATATACTTATTATTTTTACAACACAAACAATATAAATTAAAGTATGACTCTTGAAGGTTTAAAGTCTGCAAAAGACAGAGGGGATGCAGAAACATTGTGGGCTAAAAATGACAGCTCAGAGGACACTATGAGTCAGAACTAGAAACCAGAAGTCCTTCATTTCTACTGTCTTGATAAAAACGTCTAAATCACCTATTTTTTTCTGTGTTAAGTTTCCTCCTTAAGTATAGGTTAAGAATTCATCCAATTTTTTAAAACATACACATTAGATCCAAACCAGGTACAATTCCCAAGTGGGGAGGTCACCTCCAGTCCCAGCACTCCTGGAAAGTTCTGACACATGTTCACCCATATGGATCCATTTGCCAGCCTACTTTGTAAGTGGTCCAGGCCTGAAAAAAAGGGGTTGCAACATCTCTCTTGCCACAAATAACCTTGAGAGACTCTACAGGTTAATGGAAGATGTCACTATAGATGTGAGAAATGGTGGTTGATTTATGTGCCAGACTCTTTCAGCTGATTCACAAGTTGTAGGCTATGCAGTGTCTCAGGAGGGCTTTCTTAGGAAATAAATTTCTGTTTGTTCTCCTTTAGATAGACTAGATATTAGTATTCATAAGACAGACATCTCCAAAGCAGTGCCTGTGAGCTTAAATACAAATATGAAATTAGTCATTTGTAAAGCAGATTTACATATTTCTCTGATGGGCTGTAATATTCTGATTTTGAGTACTAATTCATGTAATTCATGTTTTAATACATTTATAGTGGCTCTCAAATTAGCTTTTCAGCCAACCATTGGGAACCATTTTTGGCTTGTTGGACTATTAATTCCAAGTACAAAACAAAAGTCTTATGAAAGAATGGGTAAAAAATGTTGTCCTTTAAGTTACACAAAGAAGCAAAAATTCCCCCCAGGAAATTAACAGTCTAATTATAAACTTTCTGGTTGAGAAAGTCTTGAAAAGCTTTGTCTCTTTTATGAAGTCAAAAGTCTTTGGTTTGGCTTCATTTATTTTTTCCCATTCAGAACATATGGGAATATTCCCCAAACAGCAGAACAGCTGGTCTTTTCAAAATAAGAAAAAAAAATGTATGCTGCTAACACTATAGAAACAGAAATCCACACTATTGGCAAAACAGCTGTTCTTATTTCTGAAGGATATCGCAATGGCTAAGGCAACATGTTTTCCTGCTTAAATTACAGTTTTGGAAAAGAGAAACATCAATCATTGTTTATAAATCAAATTGTAATAATATCAGTTCCCTTCTTTCAACTTAGTCCACTTAGAATGTTTCCAAGTATTGAGAGGATTATCACAGCGTCCAAATGTTCACATTTTGAATGACTTTCTCAGTTGACATTTAAATAGTTGACATCTTATAGTAGGCACAGGTCTTCTGGAAGTTACTGCACTACACTGTATTTTCTTCCAATTTTTCAGTTTTACATGGCAAGACATTGACAAATGTTAATGATGTAGGAGAAAAGAAGCAATTTAACAAATTGAAAATGTATGTTCAGAGTTCAAACAATATCCTAAATTATACTGTATATGCCCTCAGGGGTAAAATGGAATTTAACACCCTGAATCAGTCTCTCTTGGTCCAGTGGACACAGGACTGTATCGAATCTCAAATTCTCTCTTAACTCTCAGCTTTGCTGCACAAAAGTGACAAAAAACTCATATGTACATTGTCCACAATTCAAAATTGAATCTACAAAAGTATTAGTCTGATATTTTTTGATAGATATATACTTCTTAGCAGAAATAGGTGAAACTTGAAAATTGCTTCCCTGAATTAAAAAGGATGAATTATAACAAAAGCTATACAAATAATTGATTAATAAAATATTTTAAGATTCAACAATAAAGAATCTATGTGGTAAGCCCCTACCCCTGGCAAAACCAGAGCAGGATGACAGTTCTATATGGCAACCTAATTGATATAATCTGTAGGTCACCAAAATGTTTGCAACCGATCAGCAAATTTCCACATCAGATTTACTAGTTATTGGTTTGGCAGCAAAATGGAGGCTATTTTCTTTGTAGGCTATTTTCTTTGTTGAGCCATCTTATTCATGTCACGTTGCAGTGAAAATAACTACTTTTAAGTTCCTAGTGTTGGCCAGAAATGGAGCTCAATGCTTTCCAGACATGATTTACCTTAGTCTTTGCATTATGCATATGGCTTTGGTAAAATTACTTCATTTTAAAAACGGGCTAGTGAACTCAGAGAGTTTTAGATTATCTGTCATTTATCTTAAAATTCTTCAGCACGGACACTGATATACAGTAAGTTCTCACTTAATGGCAATAGGTTCTTGGAAACTGACTTTAAGTGAAATGATGTATAATGAAAACAATTTTACCATAGACTAATTGATATAAACAGGAATTAAATTTGTACAGCATATTTCTGGTCACAAAACCATCAGCAAACTGCTAAATAAAGACTAAACATACTTGCAACATTATACATTGAAATAAATGTGAACTATATCTACATATAAAAGATTAATGAAAACAAATAAGATAATTATTTACTCATTTTTTGGTGAATCAGTGATGGTGGGTTTAATCAAGGAATAAGTGTTTGCAGAATGAAAACGGTCAGGAGTCCCTCCTCCCGCCATGCAGTTCAAAAGCAAACAGTAACAAATATGGAAGGTCCCTGAGTGCTTTCACACTGCGTTGTTTATCGTTTTGCATCTGTAAGATTATCCTCTACTTTACGAATTTTTACTAGGCAATAATATCTCTTCATTCATTTATTTCCAACCCGCTTATTCCAGTGCAGGGTTGCAGGTGGCCAGAGCCTATCCTGGCAGCTCAGGGTACAAGGTGAGAACTGACCCTGGATAGCACACCATCCCATCACACACACACACACACACACACACACACACAGTTGCTCAGACTGGACCATTTAGACATGGTAATTAACCAAATATGTCTACCTCTGAGGGTATGGTGGCAGGGAAACTAGAGTACTCAGAGAAAACCCATGCAGACATGAGGAGGACATGGAAACTCCACACAGAGAGTGGCCCTGGTTGGAGATCTATATTTTTTTTCTCATCAACATTATACTGTTGAAATAAACAATGTTACTCGAGGACCTGCTGCAAATATCTGACATTTATTTTCTTCCTTAAAATAATTAGTGACATCTGAAGTATTCAATTGGGAAAAAAAATGCCAAATTTAGTCAGCATTTTGAAAGACTAATCAAAATCCACAGTTCAGAAGCTGATACTCTAAATTCTTCAATTATCTTTATCTCTGAACAAAAGCAGGGTTTTGTGTTAATTAATATAATGGAGGATATTAGCATTAACGAAAGAATTGTAGGTTGGTTTTGGTCAGTCTGCAAGACTGGTTACATAACTTGCCCAAAATGGTGTAGCTGGGATCTAAACAGGTTTTTCTGATTCAAAGAAACTTGCTCTGAAATACTATGTTTAATACTTTCTGACCTTATCTTCCATCAGCATAGAACTGTGTATTAGTTTATTTGAACTTTGACTGATAAGTAAATGACACTTAAGACAAATAAGCAGAGAAAGGGAAAGGCAAGAATCTCCCTACCAAGACTGTCATACATACATATGATGACATTACACAATTCTTATCTTAATCAATGTCCAAGCACCTTCTCCATTCTCTGACACTGGGCATCTGTATTAGCTTGCCAGGGCCTCATAACCAAAAACACATATTAGGAGGTTTAGCCAACAGAAATTTATTTTCTCATAGTTCTAGAGACTGGAAGTCCAAGATCAAGGTGTCAGCAGTTTTGATTTCTCCTGAGGACTGACTCTCCTTGGCTTGGAAGTGGCCGCCTTTCACTGTGTCCTCACATGGCCTTTCCTCTGTGTAACATGCATCCTTAGTGGCTCTTGTGGGGTCTAATCTCCTCTTCTTAGAAAAACCTACTCCCACTGGATCAGTGCCCACCCTAATAGCCTCATTTTAATTTCATTACCTCTTTATAGGCTCTTTCTCAACACAGTAGCATTCTGAGATACTAAAGGTTAGGGCTTGCATATATTAATTGGAGCCAGGGGATACAACTCAGTCATAACAGCATCAAATCGATCTCCAAGTTCCGGACATTTTGTCATCCTTTTCTCTTCACAGGCATTTTTGCTCCCTTGTGTAGGTCATCAACACATCCTGCCCACTCAATATAATAGTCTTCCCACAGCTGGTCTTACACATTTCCATAGGGTTTTATAGACCAGTGTGTTGCTAAAATTTTTGGATAAAGTCCTGTTTTTGAGAATGTACCCTGAATACATACAGCTATGTTTATATAAATAAATATGTTTAGAATTTTTATCAATGTATTAAATATTACTATGCCTTAATTTAATTCTTGGTTTAACAGAATAATAAATGTGATTATCTTTATTTCTTTTCAGCTCCTAAGGCTGAGAAACACTGCAAAAGTAAACCCATAGCTAGATCCCACAGAAAGCTGCTAAATAACTTAAAAGAATGAGCTAAGAGATGGTAAAAACCTATTCATTAAGAATTAGAGATCACTCATGTCCAGTTACAGAAAGGCTGAAATTCATCTGGAGTTTGAAGAGTGCTGTGGAGCCGCCTCCATCCATGGGGAGGTGTTTCCCTGTACCCGAGCCAATTGAGAGGTGCATTAAGGAAAAGTATCAGATAGCTTGACAGGTGACCCTAGGGTTTGTGGAGCTTAAAGACTAGTATGAGATCCTAAAATTAGACCAGTCCAAGGTAGTGGAGGGAGGGAGAAGTGTGTGGTGTGTGTGTGTGTGTGTGTGTGTGTGTGAATGCTAGTGAGCCAGGGTGAGGGTACTGTCCTGGGAGTAACCTGCATATTCACTGAAGATGGGGCTGAAAGTGAATACACACACGGACCAGACAAGAGGAAGCTTGTCTGGAGACACTTTGGAAGGGTCTCCATCCAAAAGGGCTAAAATAATTCTGAAGAGGGGTGGATTTCGGGGAATCTTGGGGTGTGAAAGGGTATAGTAAGTGGTCAGCTGAAAGACGAAAAAGAGATAGTGCTCATGCTGTCCTCATGGGGTAGGAATTGCAACTCTGGGTTCTGAGGGGATGAATCTCCTGGAAAATCTCAAGAGCCCCTCATGGCGGCAAGAATCTTCACAAGATACTTGTTTCTTAATCTTTATTTCAGTTAATTGTTTAACTACTGAGTAGAAAAAAATACAAGTCGTTTTATCACTGAATTGTCAGTACCTTTTTTTTTTTTTGAGATGGAGTCTCGCTTTTTCACCCAGGCTGGAGTGCAGTGGTGCGATCTCAGCTCACTGCAAGCTCCACCTCCTGGGTTCACGCCATTCTCCTGCCTCAGCCTCCCAAGTAGCTGGGACTACAGGCGCCCGCCACCACGCCCGGCTCATTTTTTTGTATTTTTATTAGAGACAAGGTTTCACCGTGTGAGCCAGGATGGTCTCCATCTCCTGACCTCGTGATCTGCCCGCCTCGGCCTCCCAAAGTGCTGGGATTACAGGCATGAGCCAGTCAGTACCTTTTAAGACAAATTTTACTCAGCAAGCTGGCACTGAGGACAAAGCATTGCTTTGAGACACGCTGTCTGTGAGATGGTTGATTTTAAGCCATGATACTATATTAGCAGGTTGCTATTCATAGAGGCACTGATTAATATGCTTTTGCTCCTGGCAGACTCTACACACCAGCCCATTTCTCCCCACCTTTTTTCTTAGCTGCTTTTCACCTGAGAAGTCCTGGCACATCACATATACCAAAGACCTACTGCAATGATATTTCAGCCTCTGCAAGGTTGTACTAATAACCTGCCTTTGTTGCTCAGTGAATGGAAAATGTGTCACTTCAAAATATTTGTAGATACATCTTAGCAATTTATCTAGAGTAAGAACAGGCTACCAGTGATAAAATTGAAAAGAAAAGTAAGTTCTATTAGCAAAGAGGTGATGAAATCCAGCTTCTCATAGGGGAAAGGAGTAGGTTGGAGTAAATAATTTCAAAGATCGTTAACTCCTCTCTAAAGACAAGCTCTGTTGTGTTTCTCCTGATAACAAAATTTCTTTTTCAGCATTTGAATACATGTCACTTGACTGTCAGCATTAAAAAAATAGGTTTTGTTCAATCTTACTACCATTGTAAGTAATAAAAATAAAGAAAAATATAATGGATAATTCTGTGAAATGAGCAAAAGTTGTTAATTAATTGTAATATTTAATGATGTCAAGGTACAATGAGGGGATCCCTTTAAAATACAGCTGCTCAAAGCAGGAACTTTTCAACATATATCAAGAGATTTAAAAATATCAATACTCTTTGACCTAAGATTGTACTTCTAGGAATCTGGCCTAATGGAAAAGATGTCTGTTTACAACTGTGTTCATTACAGTGATGTTTACAGTATTTTTTAGAAATGGAGAATGATTAATAAGTTAAGGTTCATGTACAAAATATCATATTCAGTTATGTTTTTGTAGAATCATACATAAGAAAAACTTAATGGTCACTAGCTGTCAGGTACTATTTCAGTGTTTTGCATCTATGGACTCAATCCTTATAACAATCCTTATATGAGGTCTGAACCATTGCCATTTCCCTTTATATATGTCAGTAAACTGAGACACAGAAAGGTTAGTATGCCCAAAATGACACAGCTTGTTGGAGTAGAGCTGATATTTGAACCCAGGCCTCCTGGCTCTATTATCCACGCATAAACCACCACATCACAGGCCTTAGTTTGCTAAAGTTACCATATGAGTGCCACAAACTGGATAGTTTAAACAAAAATTTATTGTGTCTGAATGCTGAGGCCTGAAATCACAGTGAAGTGTTGCCAGAGTTGGTTCCTCCTGAGGCTGTAAAAGAGAATAAGGCATCTGTACCAAGCCTTTCCCCTAGTTTCTGGTGGTTTCCTGCAATATTTTGAATTCCTTAGCTTTTAGAAGCATCGTCCTGACCTCTGTCTTCATCTTTATGTGGCATTCTCCCTGTATGCATGTCCGTGTCCACATTTTATCTTTTTATAAGAACACCAGTCATATTGCATTGGGGGCCCATCCTACACTAGTGTAATCTCATGTTAACTAATGACTTCTGTAAGGACCCTATTATTGAAAAATAAGGTCACATTCTGAGGTAATGAGTGTTAGGACTTCAACATATGAATTTTAGTGGGACACGGATCAGTCCATAACATAGCTTCCAACCATGTTAATATTCTCACAACAAAATAAGTGAACAAGAGCAGAAAATATATATAAACAAATACACACACACACACGCACACACAAACAAACACTGTCATCTCCATTTAAAAATAAACACATTGGGAAGGGGAGGAAAATACACCAAGTTATAATATCATAGGTCTTACATTTTTATTATCATTTGTATCTTACAATAAGCACTTGATACTATTGCAATCATTTAAAACACAATAATGAGCTGGGTGCAGTGACTTATGTCTGTAATCTCAACTATTTGTGAGCCTGAGGTGGGAGGATTGCTTGAGGCCAGGAGTTTGAGACTGAGCTATGATGACACCATGGCACCCTGGCTCAGGAAACAGAGTGAGATCCTATCTCTAAAAAAAATTAAAATAAAATAAAATGCGGTAATGACATAATTGTATCTGAAAAGAGGTAGAAACATTTTTTTCAAACTTATTAAGATTAGATTGTGTAGCGCTGAAGAGCTATGTTAGTGATTTGTATACACAGGCTAGGCCATCTCCTGGGCCATGATTTTAACTTAAGGGACCATGTCCCCTGCTCAACATCCTGCAAACACCATGTTTTGGTCCCATGTTTCTCCTCACATCCTATTTTTCTCAGCTCTTTAAAGAACAACAACTTGCTGCTGTGTGGCCTTAGGATATTATCTGATAGGACTTCTGAGGAAAGGCTCAAACAGATACATCTTGAAATTTTAGCAGTATCTCCCTAGTGATTTTCAAAGTGGAGTGATTGCACACCAGATGTTGTACAAGATCACTCACTTAGGGTGTGAGGACAATATGAAGACTTCTCTTTATATATATTTAAATACCGATATTTACTACATGGGTTGGAACTCTTACCTTGCTCAGAGCCCATGTCCGGTGGCCATCAGTCCAGTACAGTATTACAGTATTCAGGTACCCGCTGGGAAGAGTGAGAAGGTTGAAGAGTAAGAGTCACAGGGCAAAAGAGGGGACAACTGGGCCTGTATTAGTTTCCCAGGGCTGTCATTAAAAGTTATCCAAACTTAGTGGCCTACAACCACAGAAATTTATTTTTTCACAGTCCTGGAGGCTAGAAGTCTGAAGTCAACATATCAGCAGGGCCACACTCTTTCTGAAGACTCCAAGGAAGACTCTTCCTTTGTCTCTTTCAGGTTCTGGTGGCTACTGGCAATTCTTGGTGTTCCTTGGCTTATGGACACATCACCCCAATCTCTGCTTCTGTCTTCCCATGGCCGTCTTCCCTATGTCTCTGTCTTCTTTCCTGTCTCTTATAAGGCAACTGTCATTAGATTTAAGGCCCATCTAATCCATGATGATCTCATCTCAAGATCCTTATCTTAATTATGCCTACAAAGAAGCTTTTCGAAATAAGGTCACAATCTGAAGTTCTAGATGAACATATCTTTGAGGGCAAAGAGAATGCTATTCAACTTGCTGAAAACAACTTACCTTGTTTTCAGAATACTGAAACATGTTTCAGTATGCATATATATAGTTAGGTGGATTTATAGATCATATTATTTAGTTTTAACCAAATTAATCTTCACAAAATAGACAAGTGGATCAAAAAATTTAAGGCAAAAAACCCCAGGTATTGAACATAGCAATCACACAAGCCCAAGAGAATAGGGAAATGGAAAGGCTGACCTTTCTCCCATCCTCTGTATAAGCTCTTTGTCAGCCATTGAAAACTGCCATAATAACATAATCATACCTAATGAGAAGTAGACTAAAATGTTTAAAATGATCAAGAAGTTCATTTGAAATATGGACTTACATTTACTACCATTAATAATAAATCTTATATAGTGTGCCTTGAGATATTTTTAATGATAGTATGAAGTCATCACAATTAGTAAGACATATTAAAACCAAGCACTCAGAACATGAAGGTACTGCTCCATAAATTTTTTAGCCGTGTTTAAAAGTCACTTTAATTTTACAAAATTAGCTCAATTTCATGGCAGACATAAAATCGCCTTTTGAAGGTTCCTCACTGTGAGAAAAATTATAAAAGCCACATACTATCTAGGAAACCTGTATTTTTTCCTCCTTGGTAAAAATTAGCTGAAGTGCATACAATATAGAGATAGAATATGCCTCCTCTGTGAGTAAACAGTAAATAGAGAGCTAAAAATTTGAAGAAACAAGAACTTGGGACAATAATCTACACATTGTCAGATATTTTCTATAAAGTTGTATGAAAGTGTAGATATTTCTAATATGACGTACCATATAGTACTTGCTAGATTCCATTTCAAAAATATAATACTTCAAACCTATTTTTTGTGTACCACAGAAATAAAGATGTATTATACAAGATATGTTGTTGACATTCTGTAATTTGTTAATGTTTTTCCCCACAAAATTTACATTACTACATTAATGGAGCAACTATTTTCACAGGAATACAAAAAATATTTTGAGAAAACATTACAGACATGCTTTCACTCCATTCACTTCATTGTTCACAGGCAAGCTATTGTAGCAAAATCAAAGCTAGGAGTATACAAAGTACTGCTGGAAGTCTTTGATGTAATTCATTTTTAAGAAGATTTTAAAAATATAATCGAACCCTTACAATAGCTCAGTAATGATGTGGGAAGTGAGCAAGAGAAATCTATTTCACAACCAGGGATGCATCCGTTATCCTGCATCAAAGTTGTGAAACAGTTGTTGAACTAAAGGTGAGTGGTGCATTTTTCTTTTATAGGAAGACATCTGTTTTAAATTTGCTGATTGTTCCCTGGAACATGTGGCATTTGGTAATATGCCACCTAACAAATAATTTTAAAAAGTAATAACTATGCAAAATATGTTCATGTGATGTAAAGGTGAAGTTTTAATAATGAACAATAGACAAGCTACCTTTTTAAAGTGTTAAGAAGATAATTGTTAAAAATGACTGCTTTGAAATCTTTCTTATATATATATATATTTATTATACTTTAAGTTCTAGGGCACATGAGCACAACGTGCAGGTTTGTTACATATGTATCCATGTGCCATGTTGGTGTGCTGCACCCATAAACTCATCATTTATATTAGGTATATCTCCTAATGCTATCCCTCCCCCCTACCCCCACCCCACAACAGTCCCCAGTGTGTGATGTTCCCCTTCCTGTGTCCAAGTGTTCTCATTGTTCAATTACCACATATGAGTGAGAACATGTGGTGTTTGGTTTTCTGTCCTTGTGATAGTTTGCTGAGAATGATGGTTTCCAGCTTCATCCATGTCCCTAAAAAGACATGAACTCATCATTTTTTCTGGCTGCATAGTATTCCATGGTGTATATGTGCCACATTTTCTTAATCCAGTCTATCATTGTTGGACATTTGGGTTGGTTCCAAGTCTGCTATTGTGAATAGTGCCACAATAAACATACGTGTGCGTGTGTCTTTATAGCAGCATGATTTATAGTCCTTTGGGTATATACCCAGTAATGGGATGGCTGGGTCAAATGGTATTTCTAGTTCTAGATCCCTGAGGAATCGCCACACTGACTTCCACAATGGTTGAACTAGTTTACAGTCCCACCAACAGTGTAAAAGTGTTCCTATTTCTCTACATCCTCTCCAGCACCTGTTGTTTCCAGACTTTTTAACGATTGCCATTCTAACTGGTGTGAGATGGTATCTCATTGTGGTTTTGATTTGCATTTCTCTGATGGCCAGTGATGATGAGCATTTTTTCATGTGTCTGTTGGCTGCATAAATGTCTTTTTTTGAGAAGTGTCTGGTTCATATCCTTCGCTCACTTTGTGATGGGGTTGTTTTTTTCTTGTAAATTTGTTTGAGTTATTTGCAGATTCTGGATATTAGTCCTTTGTCAGATAAGTAGATTGTAATAATTTTCTCCCATTCTGTAGGTGGCCTGTTCACTCTGATAGTAGTTTCTTTTGCTGTGCAGAAGCTCTTGAGTTTAATTAGATCCCATTTGTCAATTTTGGCTTTTGTTGCCATTGCTTTTGGTGTTTTAGACATGAAGTGCTTGCCCATGCCTATGTCCTGAATGGTATTGCCTAGGTTTTCTTCTAGGGTTTTTATGGTTTTAGGTATAACATTTAAGTCTTTAATCCATCTTGAATTAATCTTTGTATAAGGTGTAAGGAAGGGATCCAGTTTCAGCTTTCTACATATGGCTAGCCAGTTTTCCCAGCACCATTTGTTAAATAGGGAATCCTCTCCCCATTTCTTGTTTTTGTCAGGTTTGTCAAATATCAGATAGTTGTAGATGTGTGGTATTATTTCTGAGGGCTCTGTTCTGTTCTAGTGGTCTATATCTCTGTTTTGGTACCAGTACCACGCTGTTTTGGTTACTGTAGCCTTGTAGTATAGTTTGAAGTTAGGTAGTGTGATGCCTCCAGCTTTGTTCTTTTGGCTTAGGATTGACTTGGCAATGTGGGCTCTTTTTTGGTTCCATATGAACTTTAAAGTAGTTTTTTCCAATTCTGTGAAGAAAATCATTGGTAGCTTGATGGTGATGGCATTGAGTCTATAAATTACCTTGGGCAGTATGGCCATTTTCACGACATTGATTCTTCCCTATCGATGAGCATGGAATGTTCTTCCATTTGTTTGTGTCCTCTTTTATTTCATTGAGCAGTGGTTTGTAGTTCTCCTTGAAGAGGTCCTTCACATCCCTTGTAAGTTAGATTCCTAGGTATTTTATTGTCTTTGAAGCAATTGTGAATGGGAGTTCACTCATGATTTGGCTCTCTGTTTGTCTGTTATTGGTTTATAAGAATGCTTGTGATTTTTGCACATTGATTTTGTATCCTGAGACTTTGCTGAAGTTGCTTATCTATATGTGTTACAAAAAGCAATACAATGTAGTTTGTGTCATCTATAAAAGCTCTCATACCTGTATACTTTAAGAACTTGAGAAGAGTCTATAAAATACCTGAAAGGCATCAAAAGTTAGGAAAGTGTGAGAAACTTTCACAGTCTTTAGAGCCAATCAAGATGTGAGGATTAATTTGGGAACAGGATAGCGTAAAATGGGACAGTTGGTAAAAAATTAGGGGAATCTGAAGGAAGTATGGACTATAATTAATACATATCAGTTCATTAGCTGGGTGGGAAATGTCCATATTAGCGTAAGATGTGATCAATAGGAGAAATGATATGGGCTAATTGGGAACTCTCTGTAGTATCTGTACAACATTTCTGTAAATCCAAAACCATTCTAATATTAAAAACTTACTTAAAAAATAAACTTGTAAAAAGAATTTTCCAACTTATTTATAAATCTTTCAAACAAAGGGTTGCAGTAGGTTTTGGCCTCATATATTAAATATATAAAAATGCAATATCTTCTAAGTCATTTGAAAATTTAATAATAAAGTTTCTTTTTTATGATCATTTAAAAAAATTTAGTAATGAATATCAGAGAACTTACTAGCCAAACTTTAATTAAAACATTTACATGATTAGCACCTGAAATGAAAATGAAAGTCACAATTTGGGAAGTACAACTAACACTGAATCCCTTCCATTTGCATCCAGTTATCTTTGTGAAGTATCTCTTTAACCTATGACAGAAAGTACAAACAAGTATTCAAATACAGTGAACCTGATCCTCAAATCTCCACATGAAAAACTGTAATCCAAGAATTTGAAAATAATGAGCTATTCCATCACATTGCTTACATTAAATTATTACATTAATGAGAGGAAAGGGTTCTCTATAATAATTCCATTAATAAACTACAAATAAAAAGTAGTTTATAATAATTATATTTAACTTTCAACACATCCACTTTCATTTCTAATTCTGTGTCTGTTTTCAAATGCATGTTTATTACTCGAAAATATTGGTGGCTCATGCTCAACATTTTTCAGACAGGGTATGCAATCTCCAGATTTAGAGATCGCAGATCTATCTTATGGACAGCTAACTGATGGCATCTATTGTTGCTACAGCAGCATCTACTTCATGAGGATAATGTTCATCTCTCGTACTTACCTGGCTCCTTACTCACTTTGAGCTCCTCCAAAGGCACATGTGCATGTACTCACACACAAACACACAGACATGCACAAAACATAAATCTTGTGTGCACAGATTGTATATTCAGTTTTGATTTTCAATATTTAATAAAAACAAAAATGATTTAGTTCTAAACAAGGCAAGTTATAGATGGGAAGGCAAATTTGCTCTACACGGACCCTCTCTAGAATACAACATGAATGGTGGTCAGAAGGTGTGCAGACTGTGCCTGTGCTTGTGCCTCTCCAGTGCTTCTTCTACACATCCTCAACCATCTACTTCTGCATGGCCTATAAGAAGGGGAGCCATATGAGTTTTTATCCAAACTGAGACATTTGACAGAGTAAAAGTGGGTCACATTAATAGATATTTTTGGACGACATCTGTAAACTAGGATTGTATCAGACAAACCTCCTCATGAGCCAATACAGCTTAATAGTCATTGCAAAGGATCTGAGGCTAGCCCTGCCATGGCTCAGATTCAAGTTCTATGAATTACTAATTGTATAAATTGGCCCACTTTGTTAACGCTTCTGTGCCTTAGTTCTATAAAATGGACATAATAATAGTACCTACCTTATAGATATTATATAAGGATTTCATTACCTAATATAGATAAAACACACAGACCAAAGGCTGGTGCAGTGAAGACCCAGTAAATATTCTCTAACTACCTATACAGAGATATCTCCCACTCCAAGTGAGGCACATTGAGTACCCCAGCCTTATAACATTTGACCACTCCAGAGGTGTTGCATGCTGCACAGTATTGATGTGTTTACGTGTGTACTTCTCCCATGAGTGTCTAAAACTCCACAGGGCTGAGACTGTGCATGCTTTGTTACCCCCTATATCTTATAACCATTCCAATGCCTGATGTGTAATAAGTTCTTTTGAATGGATAGACCTACACTTTTAATTTTTAAATGTCTTGGTAATAGTTTTGTATTGAAAAATGGCAAAATATCCCCTGACTAGTCTACATATTCCTCGAGGAACTTATAGATATGTCTTATTTTTGGTCTTGATGAAACATGTGCCTTGAAAAATACTCGGTAAATATTTGTTGAATTGAATTATTAGAAGTATGTCTCTAAATCACTTATTCAAATATTTATTGAGCACATTCTAGGCACTACATATAAAGACAAAAAAAAGTTATCTTCATGAATCTTCTAGTATGAGAGACAGACAATAAATAAGATACTCAACTAAAAAATGGAAATATAGAAGTAAATAAGGTAGAGAAAAAAATTACGGGCCGTTACTGTAGAAACCTATTGATGGGTTACTATACATTCCTGCTTTTCCCAGGAAAATTCTGCTTTATGCCTATTGTTTCAGGAGAATTGTTATCAGTTCTCCTTTTACCCCCAAAAGTGTTCAAGTATGGAAAATAAGTATATTGTCCTTCCACTTATAGTCATTGCAATGACTCTACTTTCACTATGAAAATGGGAAGACATTTTTGTTACTTTACTGAAAATAGATGGAAAGGGGCAAGTTCAGACACAGGAAGACTAAATAGGAGACTATTGCAATGATCCATAAGAAAGAGGATGGTGACTTGGACTTTGGTGGTAAGAGCGGATTTCGTGGGAAGCAGTCAACTATGTTATTTGTGTTGAAGGTATAGCTACCTAAATTTGCTGATGATCAGATATTCAGAGGGGAAGAAAGAAGATAATCAACACTAGTCACAAGGTTTTTCATTTGGAAACATGGACAAATAGAATTCCAACTTACTGAGATGGAGAAGACTATGAGAGGAGAAGGTTTTAGAGAGGTTTGAGATGATTTTAGAACATATTGGATCAGAAATGCCAAACAGAAATCCAATTGATGGTGTAAAATAGGCATTGGATCTATAAGTATGGAGTTCACAAGAGGGGCCTAATCTTAAGTTATAAACTTGAGAGATGGCGAAAAGTAGGATTTGCTTGAAGTCAAGACTGGCTGAGCTTACCAAGGAAGAGAATACAGACAGAGAAAAGGAAGCCCTTTACTCCTTCTTCAAGTATTCCAACATGAAGGAGTTATAGAAATGGGGAGGAAACCACACAAAGATTGAGAAGAAATAGAGGGGTAGAAGAAAGACCAGGTCCTGAATAGTGTCCTACATGGCAAGTGGAGAAATTATTTCCATGATGCTCATATGGAATACAAGGTCAAGGAATATGATGGCTGAGAATCGACTACTGTCCTTGACAACATAGAGGTCATTGAAGCATTCATAAAAGGAGGGGTTTTGGGAGAGAATGGGAAGAGAGAACTTAGTGATAGAATGCATCAACAGCTTTTCTCAAAAATGAGAAATATAAATAGAGAAGTGTGAGGTGGAATGAGGCCCGGAAAGGTTTTTTGCTTATTGGTTTTGTTTTTTTTAAGGTTGGTAATATAACATATTGGCATACTGATGGGAATGATTTAGTACAGGACAGAAACTGACAATGTAGAAGTGAGAAAAGAGGTGCTAGGGCAATGACTTCAAGGAGGTGAGAGGCAATATAACTTCGGAGACAAATGAAGCCCTAAGTAGGAATATGGAAAGCAAATCCAAGGGAAGGCAGCATATGTGGCCACAAATGCAGGTAGGTGGGTAGGTGGGAGCATGTGACTTTTCTCTTTTCATTGTTTTGATGTTTTCCATGAAATTAAATCAAGGTCATCAACAGTGGTAAGGATGAGAGAGGAGGTGAATGAGGTTTAGGGGAATGGAGAAAGCATTACACACTTGTAAGAATGGAAGAGCGATTGGGTGAGAAATTGTAGTATTGGACAGGGTGGTAGGTTGTGTAACGTTAAAATATTCACTGCCTCATCCTAGAGGTTTCTCTTTACCATGCTCGTTGCTGTAAGAAGATTAAGTTTCCCATTCTACTGGTGTTATACTTGATAAAGTGACTTTCTTTAGTCAATGAAATAGAAGTGGAAGAGGAATATACTACACTGGAAGACAAGGCTTAAGAAATATCTGTGGATCTGCTGTCTTTTCATTTCCTTTCCATAAGAATAGCAACAACCCCCAAAAGAAGCTGCTCCATTAGTCCAAGTCCCAGAATAAAGAGTTGAAGCTGACCCATAGAGCACAAAGTGAGTAAGACACAAACCTTTATTGCATTTGCTACTGAGACTTTGGGGGTTATTTGGTATCACAATACAACCACCAGACAACATTGTCCACTATAGGCAGAACTAAGGGCCCACTTGAAGTTATTGTCATGAATAGACTAAGCCATATTGGAATGACTGTGGATATTTTTTTCCCAACAACATTCATCTGCATGAAGGCAGACATAGTATGAGTATAGAGTTGGATTTAAACAGGGTTATGAGTTATAAGAAAGTGATAAATGGGCAAGAGATTTGAGAGTTGAGATTTGAGATTCGAGAATTGAGATTTGAGAGTTGAGATTTGAAAAGCGACTGTGAAATTTAAGAGAGAAAGAAGAAACTGAGGGCACTGAGGAAAAATCAAAAGATGTTGGAGAAACAGATGGAAGGTCTTGGTGAGAACAGAAGGATTTTTGGAATTGAGATACCAGAGAGAGTGAACTGAAAAGACAGGAGGTTGTGGTCAGAGCATGGTATGTTGCTTTGATGGGAGAGCGGCCAACACTGGCAATGACAAGGTCTAGAGCAGTGCTACCCAATGTACAATTATGAAACAGAGCCAGTCTGTGAAGCTCAAAAGGGTCCATGATGAGATAACTGCAAAAATGGGGACTAAACAAGTACAAAACTTTATAACAATTTGACAATGCCATGATACCCAATCATCTGATCAGTGAGCTGGCATTTCTTTAGATCTACATTTTTGTTACTAGCTTATTTTTATTTTACTTTCCAAAAGCATCAATCTATGATGAATTAAAAATTACAAAGCAACAAAAACAATATAAAAAGAAGGTTTCATCTTCCCAGACAATTTGAGAAATTTGGTAAATGGCAGCAGTTATCAACTTTTTGGTTTCTGGACCCTTTTACAGTCTTAAAAATTATTGATTATAAAAATCTTTTTAATGTAGATTATATCTGTTGATACTGCAGTAGAAATTAAAACTGAGAATGTTTAAAATATTTATTCATTAAAATAATAAATACATTAAATAGTAACATAATAATTTTAAGAAAGATAACAATGTCTTCCCAAACAAAAAAAAATTAGTGAGAGGAGTGGTACTTTTTCATGTTTTTGCACATCTCTTTAACGTGTGGCTGAATAGAAGGCAACTGGATTATCCTACCTGCTTCTGTAGTCAATCTGTTGTGGCATTACATGTCATGTAACCTCTGGAAAACACTGTACACATGTGAGACGATAAAAAGAAAAAAGGTAAGTGCATCTTCGTAGTAGTATAAAAATGGTTTTATGCCATAAGCCCCTGAAAGTATCTTGGAGACCTGGGATACATTGGATTACTTCTTGAGAACTGCTGATCTAGGGTACAGACAATAGAATGAGTGCCTAAGGCAGACTGTAGGACAAGAGTATTGGAGGAGAGAAATTCAAGGAACTGAGAGGCCAGAGTGGAAGTCACCAATACCTATGGCATGAATTGCGCTAGGGAGAATGGCAGTATGCGAAGAGCTAGCAGTCTTCAGGACATGAAGGTGGGGTCAAAGGTAAAGGGGTTCGTCTTGTGTTTCAGGAGCAGTGAATTGCAGAGTCTTCCTCTGGAAGTTTTAAAATTTGAAAAAATCATTAAGAAGAAGAGTTCAGCTTAATTTAAAAAATCAGAAAAACTGGTTAACTCTTTACAGAACATTAAATATGATAATGCCAAAATAATTCTAATGATTGAAATGCTCTGAGTCTCTCCTTGGTGTGATTTCTGCTCATTTCTAGCTAATGGATAGTAATTAATTGTAATGACTTTATTACCAACAGATCTAGATGATGCTAGCTAGCCATAGTTTCCTTTTTTTGGATATTATAAATCCCTTCCTATGGTACAACAGACCAATAAAATAGGCATTACAATCCTTCAAGAAGCAGCCAATAGTTTATAAAATCTAGACAGTGATTGACATGTCTGGTTTTATTCTCTGCCAGCTATTAGTAGCAAAGGTCAAAAAAGAACTATAAGTCAACTGAAACTTCAAATGAATGTACATCTTTCTTTTTCAGACAAGTGAGACCTCATACTCCCAGGAATGTGCAGATGAGAAATCAAAGCAACATCTTTGGCTAAGCTACAGAGATAGAAAATTGGGATTTCAAGTAGACTTAAATGCCATATTTAGGAAGGGTTTCAAGTAAATCACATCTAAATCCCATATTCAAATTAAAAGATAATTACCCTTGTTCATTTTTGGCGTTTCAAAAAAGATCTTAGGGCATAAGAAGGAGAAGTAGGGGAACAGGACAATAGAACAGAGTGCAGGGATGCCCTGGTTTCACTAATGAAAACATTATTTAGCAGAATAGGAATGATTTGTCAAAGTAACATTCACATTCCCAGAGTAATTAATTTTCATTCTCACCATTGAGCATGAAGAATTAGAAAGTACATGAAGCAGAAAATTATAAATGTCCCTGGGTAAAAAATAAGAAGCATTTGACAGTACTGATATTATTTAACACCCAGCGACCGCCAGAAGTGAGCAGGGCATCATCCACAACAATGCAGTCACATGCCAAAGCTGTGTCAGCTGCTGTGGGTGAGCAGGAGCCCTTAAATTTTATCAGTAATGCTATCTGTCAATCTGGATTCAATAGCAGTTTAAATTCTGGTGACTGTTTAGGAACGCTCTGCTACACTGTTTCACCACTACACTGCTGCCATAAAGCAAACCTAGCGATCAAAAATGCTTGATTATGTGTCCATTAAGGATATCTTCACTTTGATTCATGAAACATGCATTCTGTGCACTGGAGGAAGAAGGGCTCAAGTCACAATTTGCAAATTTACAAGTCAGTGTATTGCCTCCTTTTCCCCATCGCACCCCACTCCATTCAAACTGCAGTATTTTGAAGGAGTGTAAAAAAGTTATTTCTTTTATTAAAAGAGCTGTCGGAAGAGCAGATACATAAATGTGGGTGAATAAGTCCCAGGATATTTACCCTTATTAAATTTTCATTCCTTACACTCATCTGTACCCCAGGTATGCCATGCAATGATGGCTCTTCTTTCCCTAGAAAAGTCAAGAATAGTGGTACCAGGCATTTGTACTCCTTGTTTCTATGCAACAAGACTCAGCAAATGTGTGAATGGTAAAGCACAATGTAGAGAGCTTAGCAGAAGGAAGATGAGATAACAGAGCACTGAGAATAAAGGAAATGATGTATTTAAGCATAATCATGCTAATATGCACCCTTTAATGAGAGAAAGAGAGAGAAAGAGAGATAGAAAAGGTGTATGCTTAAGAATCCCTTCTAGAATTCCAGAGAAACACAGAGAATTCCAGATGTGTAATTTCTGTGTGATCATATCCTGTGTGATAATGAAGTCCTCAAGTGGTTGGTGGGGAATCTTCCTTCATTCATGTTACATCTTTCTCCAGAACTAGCATGGCTCAGCCAAAACATAGCTGTATATGATACCCTAACACAATCCAGACAGGTATACCCCTTTTCCTTTTTTATTTTATTTTTTGAATTTCAACTTTCATTTTAGGTTCAGGGGGCACATGTACAGGCTTGTTACCATGGTATATTGTGTGATGCTGAGGTTGAGAGTACAATTGATCCCATCACCTAGGTACCTAGCATAGTACTCAATAGTTATTCCTTCAACCCTCCCTCCCCCCTCTAGTAGTCCCCAGTGTCTATTGTTGCCATCTTTATGTCCATAAGTACACAATGTTTAGCTACTCATTTAGTTTTCTGCTTCTGCATTAGTTCATTTAGAATAATGGCTTCCAGCTACACCCATGTTGCTGCAAGGGACATGATTTTATTCTTTTTTTTTTTTTTTTATACTTTAGGTTTTAGGGTACATGTGCACAATGTGCAGGTTTGTTACATATGTATCCATGTGCCATGTTGATTTCCTGCACCCGTTAACTCGTCATTTAGCATTAGGTATATCTCCTAATGCTGTCCCTCCCCCCTCCCCCCACCCCACAACAGTCCCCGGAATGTGATGTTCCCCTTCCTGTGTCCATGAGTTCTCATTGTTCAATTCCCACCTATGAGTGAGAACATGCGGTGTTTGGTTTTTTGTCCTTGCGATAGTTTACTGAGAATGATCTTTTTATGCCTGTGTAGTATTCCACGGTGTGTATGTACCACATTTTCTTTTTCCAGTCCACTGCTGACGGGCACCTAGGTTGATTCCATGTCTTCGTTATTGTGAAAAGTTCTGGTATGCCCCTTTTAAACAGTGCTTCAAAAGAAGCAAAATAAAAGCCTTTCATCCATTATACTTTATCTGAAATACATTATTTTTGACACATAATTCTACTAGTATTTTCTAGTTGATCCTTCTTAATTCTTAAGATACAATTTTGCAATTGGATTTCTAAAAAATCACTATAGAAAGGTAACACAAAGTTTTGGTAAGTGGCCAACTAGTGACAGTAAGTTTACACTGAGCCCCATTCACATTACATTCTGCACTGCTTTGGTGGAGAAAACTATGAAAACATTTATATATACACATAGATTTTTCTATAATATTTAATTCTCTTTAACATGTGTTTGGATTAAATGACTATTGTGCATGCTCATGGTCAATTTGTACATTTCATTTATATCAAGTTCAAAATGATGTAGATCCCATTCAGACGCTGGATCATACTTAAATGATGGCATTTTGAATGGTGCTACTAGTTCATAAACTAGCTGGAGTTTAGATTAACTTTTTTTCAGGGTTGTATATAATATGTTAACAGGGACCAAAAAAGTGATGACAAGGGAAGTAATAGAGTGTTTGAAAAAATAAATACCAAAGACAATCACTTCAAGGAAATCCTTGCATTTAGGTAACTTATCGTGTGTTTAGACAAGTGACATATTTGGATTGTTTGATGGATTGTTTGATGTTACAGTTAAGCAAGGGGACAAAGCAGAAAGTAATTCAGCCATAGTCAGGCAGAATGCTTTTCTAGTCCACTAGAAAGCTCTTGACATGGCAGAAATGATGAGTTTCGTGGCTTTTTGAAATTTTTTCAAAGCATATTCATATATATTATCACATTTTATTCTCACCACCATACTATGAAGTCAGCACAACAGTTACTTTCATTACATGGGGTAGGAGAAATTGAGGCAAAGATTTGTCCAGAACCATATTAACTCTCTTGGTCCCTTGATGTGAGAGATTGGGGTAAGGTCATTTTGTGACTCCTAGCAATGTGAGGAACAATGTGGTTAGTACTCTGGGGCAGAATTTCTCAACTCAGCACTGTTGACATTTTGGGCTGCATAATTCTTTGCTTTGTGGGGGCTGTCCTACGTACTGTAGGATGTTTAGCAGCATCTCTGTCCTGTACCCACTAGATGGCAGTAGCACCCCCCTCAGTTGTGACAACCGTAAATGTCTCCAGACATTGCCAAATGTCCCCTGGGAGACAAAACTGCCCCCAGTTGAGAACCATTGAACTGGAAACAACTTCAAAGAAGTTACATGACTCCCCTGCTCTCGGTAGCCAAGGAAGCCAACTGGCTTGGAGACGTTTACCACCTACAGTATATGAGGATCTGAGGAGATTGCCTTTAGGCATAACAGAGTTTTTGAAGCACCATTCTTCCTTTCAGCCTTTTCCTCTCATCGGGCGCAAGAAATTCAACATCCCTTACTATAACTTTGTTGACACCCAGTTATCACCCAATGTACCTTGTCTATGAGAGAAATCATCTTGAATCTGAGAGTGCTGAGCCACTGGGCTAGCAGGCTGAGCACCAAAACTCAGGACTGACTGTCATGGACAGGAGCATCTAGCTGAGGTTGCAAAAAAGGACTGAAATAAAACCCTCACTCCAAAGTCAAGGTGTGAGACCCAGCACAGTGGTATATCCCTCAAGGACTTTCCCGATACCTAAAGGTATAATTTAGGGTACCAGTGCTACTGGGACACGGTCAAAGGATGAGGAAAGAGAGGAAGTGAGAAATGGGGATTCCAGGGGAATGTCAACACTACCACCATTTGGCATGGATGACACCATGGACCCAGTAGTCTCCTTGGGAAAGTCAACTTCAGGTACAGTCACCCTGCATATGGGTCACCTGCTGGGCACTGGGAGTCCTGCAGCAAGAGGCTGTGTGATGAACTGACTGGAATAAAGCAGAGCTGAATGAAAGGATTTAGCATAGAGAGAATTATCAGGGGTGAAACCCCCCAATCGGAACTAATGGAAGAACTAACAAATCGTTAGCAGAGAAAAATGGGATAGAAACCTTATCATCACCGACAGTCAACTCGACATACACAGTCTTATAAGAAATTATCTTCTTCTATCTCCTCCCTGCCCCCGAACTAAAGATTGCATATACAGGGGATAAGAGGGCCCCTCCACTCCAAGATACTAGAACCATAAGTCCACCTGTGGTCAAGCCAGAAAGCATTTTAAATTAAGTATAAAATAACAATTTTAAATAAACAGGATTACATTTCAAAGCTAGGATAAGACTGTTTTAATAGTTAAATGTAACTGAAAATGGTAGTTAGAATAAGATGCCACTGGGGATCCTGCCACCCAGAGGAAAAGGTTTTGGTAGAATACTGTTCTTAAACATTTTAAAGAAAATAAACCATCTCATGTTTATATCTCATGAGCTCAGTGGCCAAAACCAACCAGTTACACTGAAAAACTAATTATTAAACACAGATGCATTTATTTATTTCTAAGAAATTGGTTTTTCTGTTCTCACTTTTATCCTCAAGGACAATTAGTCAAAATCGCCTAAATAGGCAGAGCTTTTTATTTGTCATTGAAAGGCTATGTTTCCTTCTGGTCAACAACAAGAAAATAGGAACTCCCATAAGGCACTTATTTCCTCTTCTTTAATGAGACAAGGCCTTAGCAACCACCTGACAAAGAAGCTCATTTTTAAAGCAACTTCAGCTTCTCTCTAATTCCCTGTAGTTCTGCTGGAGAAAGTAACCCTAACAACCAGCATTGCAAATCTTAGAATTTTATTCACCCTGATCCTCCCTGCTAGTGCCATCATTGACAGGTGTTTGCCATACAGGGTGGAAGTTTCTCCTAATGTTAGGAAAATTCTTGACATCTTAAAAACTTAGATAGATAGAAAATTTCCATTTCTTTTGCCCCTCACCCTATTTTCTTATTTGTAAAGGGAAACAAAGGTATTTACTACTGTGAATGAAAACAAAAAGCAGATATGAGCTTTCGAGTTCAATCAAAGGCTCTGGGGGTATAAACACAAGAATGGTGTCTTTCTCAGCCCCAGAATCACAATAGTCTGTAAATATCCCCCTTCTTAAACAGGGCTCCCAAATATCTGTTTTTTATTTGTTTGTTTCTTCATGCAGACATTGACCAAATCATTTAGTTATCTCCTTACTTATTCTTATCTGCACGACACATATTCTGTTCATTGCCCATGCAATGTCCCTTCCCTACTTGCTTAGAAAGACAATCCCAATTTTGTTTGGGGTGGCTAGAAACTCAGCTGAAAGATAGTATCTCCCAGTATCCCTTGTAGTCAGTGTGACCATGTGACCTGGTCCTGGCCAATGAGCTATAATCATGTTAGGTGGGAGTTCCAGGAAAGCCCTTTAAGACAGGACAAGTAGCTACTGCCTCCTTCCTGTTTCTTACAGCTCCAAAAGCAATTTAGACAGTCAGCGACCTTGAGAGTTAGAAGCCAGTGTTAGAGGTGAAAAGGCAGACCCAGAGTAAAAGGCTGGGTTTCTGAAAACTACAGAATCATATCAGTTCACAACTGCTGACCCTTTATGCATGTATCCGTTAACTGTTATTAGGGAGTTTCTGTTATATACAATTGAACCTACTTACAACTTAAACTGAAGGAGCCCAGGGAATTTCACCCCAAGATACTATGGTATGCTGATAATTTAAAATTAATGGCCTGTGAAGGTCAGCAGATGCTGGAAGAGGCTTATCTCTGATAGTCTCCTTATTTACCTTAAGACTGGACCAGGCAAAGAGAACACAATAGCATTCTGTCCCCTCCCTGAAATCTCATTGTCTATCACAGAAAAGAACACTGAAGAATGCAACCACACCTCGATGGACTTTCTCACGAGATAATGCCTGACTCTCAGGATCATTCAGATTCCAAAGAGAATCATTTACAAGTTAATTTCTGTCTTCCAGGTCCATTTATTCTCCTTAATAACAACTTATTATCCCTCTAAAGAATTGCCAATGTTCCCCATCTCCCCAGTTCCCTGTGAAGGGTAAATAAGCATCTGTACCCCATGAAGTTGTTGGGTAATCACACTGCTATGAACCCTCAACCTCTGCACATTAAATAAATTTTGTATGCCTTTTTCTCCTATTAATCTGCCTTTTGTCAGGTCGTTTTCAGCAAACATTCAAAGGATAAAAAGGAAGCTTTCCCCCCTTTTCCTCTACAATACCAAGATAATAACAGGGAAAAAGAGGCATGGATAATCATAAATTATGGTGGAAACACAACTACAACTCTTGCCAAGCTGTCAAGGGCAAGAAAAATAAGATGAGACTAAGGAACTATCACACTTTGAGGAGACTAAGGAGACATGACCACTAATGTAAAGTGGCATCCTGCTTCGATCTTGGGACAGAAAATGATGTTAATGGCAAAACTGACGAATCCATATGAAGTCTATATTGTACCGACATTAATGTCTTCATTTTGACAAATGTACCATGGGTATGTCAAATGTTAACATTGGGAAATTTGGGTGAAGTGTTTATGAAACCTCTCTTTACTATCTTTGTAACTTTTCCATAAATCTAAAGTTTCTCAAAAATAAAAATGTTTTTAAAAATATCAAATTATATTGAACTCTCAATTAAAAGAAGCAAGTTAACAGATTAATAGGTCAAACTCAGTTAACAAAAGCTATCACAGTGTTGGGAAGGTGGGCAAATGGGAAGCTAGTTCAAAAGTTAAAGCATAGGGTAGGAGCTCTACCTAGTCAGTCTCCACCTCTGTGGTCTTCCCTTCCACTAGCCCAGTCACAGCATTTGTTTCTTCATCAGAACCAAGAGAGGTAAGTGCCAGCTTCCTGACTTCCAGCTTAAATATATGTCTCCTTGAAATAACTAATGACTAATGTAGATGATGGGTTGATGGGTGCAGCAAAGCACCATGGCACGTGTATACCTATGTAACAAACCTGCATATTCTGCACATGTATCCCAGAACTTAAAGTATAATAAAATTTTTTTAAAAGCCTCCTTTCAGTAAATTGTAAACCTTTTGAGGAAGGAACAATTTCTTATTCATTTGGTGTCCTCATGTCCTAACTCTTATTCTGACACATAATCATCACTTAATTCATGTTTAGTGAAAAAAAAAATGGCTTGTTTTTTTCTATTAGATGAAGGAAAGTAGTAAAAAGAAATCATAAACTCACAGGATTCTGACTTTGTTCCCTTCTCTATTTAGCCTAAATCCTCTGATTTTATCATTATCCCTCTGTCTCTCTATACTTATTCTCTTTCCATTGTTATTGCCTTTGAAAAACCCCAGCTTTGGACAAATCCAAGGATTTAACTTCTCTACTTCATATCCATTTTCTTAAGGACCAGCAAGACCATAGTTCTGTGATAAGTGAAATATGAATCAAACTCTGCAGCAGTTGTCTTTTTCCAGTGGCAGAAAAACAGATATTTTATTAACTCATGGCATTCCAACTCTAATCATTATTGGATTTATTTGGCATATTTGCCTGGATTGCTCTTGAACACCCAATTTTCATCTAATCTTCTTGGCGTTAGGAGTCAATGTAGTTCCCCTACTTACAAAGAAGTTTTGCTAGACTTCTCCATCCACGGTAGATCCCTTGCCTCTGGATTTACATCACAGACTATGAATACACTTGTCATAACACTTTCCATGCTGTTCTGTAATTTGTGATTTACATTTCTGAATTCCATAATATACTGTAAGCTCCTGAAAGGAAATGCTAATACCTACTACAGTGCCTGGCACATACATACTTAACAAAACTTGTAAAAGAATGGAAGAATAAAAGAAAAGGAGGTATAAAAGAAAAGGAGGAAAGGAAGAAAGGACGGAAGGAAGGAAGGAAGGAAGGAAGGAAGGAAGGAAGGAAGGAAGGAAGGAAGGAAGGCAGGCAGGCAGGCAGGCAGGCAGGCAGGCAGGCATTATAAAGGCAGCTAGAAAATTTCTAAGTGGACAGATTCTGGAATAACTCATTTTAAGCCTGTCCTAAACACCAACCCCTACTTCTCAATTTGCTGCCAAACCTCCTATCCATACATGCCTTCCAGTCACATCGACGTTGCTATAGTCCCAGTTTCTCCTCTGCTTTGCTCCAAAGAACAACTTGCTGGAGAATGTGTATATGAATGCAATATAAAAACCATAAAACCTGGAAGGCTGTGCCTTCTTTTTCTAATATGCCTGTAGTCATATACCATTTTCATTTAACTCTTTTAGTTTGCCTCACCCTGCCTCTCTCTTTGAATCTGGGTACTGATTCCCTGGGTCTCAGCAAGAGATTAATTTGAGTGATGCTTCATTGCTATAATTTTAGAATTATCTCTCTTCATTGATTCCTAATTAGAGTACCCCCAAAAGCTTGAGTGACTTGACTGTTTTCTATCAATGTAGTCCTGACACCACTAGACAACTTAAGGGGTGGCTCCTACTATCTGATCACTTAGGAAACTTAGCAGAGGGTCAGTGGAGGCAACAGCTGTCAGGTTTCAGTGTGTCCAGTCCTCCTCTTTCACACAATCTTCTCAATCTTCTGGAACCCACATGCAAATAGAACTCCTGATAACTAGGTCATCGGCTCCTCCAACAAGTATGACACACTTGTTTTCAAGCTTAGATATTTGCCTTGTGTGCCCTTGTTCTATTAAAAACTTGGAAAGAGATTTAGGTCAGCAAACACTTTATAAAGGTCTCCTTGGTGAAAATGTGTTTGAAGTTTTCATGTCAAAATAAAAGATGAAGTTTATAAGCCTTCAATCTGCTGTACCTACAACTCTTCTTAGGATATGTAGGAGTTCACTGTTAGCTTATTTATGTGAAATAAACACATGAATTCATTTCAACTAAGATTCACTGCCTTTCCTTTCAGGAAAAAAATATTGATGGAAACAAATAGTCTAAAGACAAGACAATTAGTTTAGTGGTTGTTCAATTAATAGTTGTTGCACTGTAGAAAATTTAACTTTAATCACAATTTCAACTTCTATTTGTTATGCAATTACTCATAATTCTATACTGCCTCTAAGCCAATGATGGTGGGCATTCTAGTGAAGATGTCCTGTAAATAATTGGAATGAAAAATTAGAACAGAGCTAAGAGGTCATGACCAGAAAAATGGATTTAGAAGTTATTCACAGCAGTTAATAGTCTACTAAAAAGATTCATTCTAGAGAAGAAGCAGGCAGAGCCTTGGAAGACATTTGCTGTTGACAGACAAAAAAAAAAAAGAGAATGAAAAGCCAGGAAAAGAGAAATTTACCATGAAGAAGATACTTGGAGAACAAGGCAGTACATTGTCATTGAGTTCAAAAAGTATTTCTTTTCCATGTATCCTCAGTGCCTGGTACAGTCATTTCTCTGTAAATATTATTTCCATGTGTATGTGTGTCACAAGGTTGGGGAGGTCTCTATTTGATAACTGAAAAACAGGAGGTTAAATTGGATATTTCAGCTGAAGCACAATCCAAATGTAGGTGCTAACTAAAGATAAAAATTCACTTTAAAAGTTATAATGTTAAAACAATAGAAGTTTCCTTCTCCCTCACGTAAAATCCAAAATGTATTTTCCTGATTAATTTTTCTCTGTGAAGCGTTGGTTCAGAACTCAAACTCTTTTAATCTCATGTCTCTGCCATCTTCAACACCTGGCTTTCAAGATAGTGGTACATTGGCTATGCTCATATGCATCAAGCCATCAAAATGGGAAAGTGGCAGATTTCATTCTTCCTCAGGTTCCATTGATGAGAACCAATCTCTTAAAACCCACTTAGATGTAAGAGGAGCTGGGATATTTAGCCTCTGGATGGACATTTTTTTCAGACAACTACAGGATAAGGGAACTTTTTTTGCTGGATGGTTTTCTCTTAAATGAGTTAATAGTTTTGTTTGTACAATAGTTCAAGTTAGAAGAATTAACTTGGTTTAAAGTACTGTCAGAAGAGATGAAAGAAGAGATATGACAGATTCAAATGAAGACTTAAATGAGAACTATATTCTGGGACAAGTCATACCAATCAAATGGCATAATATTAAGCAATTCCCTAGTCTTATCTTATTGAATTAGTGCAATAAAATTTCTCTGTTTCTTGACTCTGTTACTGTTAATGAAAGGGAAATAAATTGTTCATCTTTTGAAGTAGAATTAGCACTTTTGGTTCATTACGGCTACTAAGCTGCTGAAAGTGATTATTCTCTTGCAATTGGGTAGGAATGTTTACCCTAGGGAGAGGGTGTTAATTATAGGCCTATAATTAAAATGTTTTGCTTTTTAGGCAGAATAAAGTTGCAGGAAATGGAGTGTTATAACTTACCGAGCACCTAACCGCAGTCGCACCTCATTTTATTGTGCTCACTTTATTATGATTCATAGATAGTGTGTTTTTCACAAACGGAAGGTTTCTGGCAATCGTGCATTAAGTAAGCCTGTTGGCACCATTTTTCCAACAGCATGAGCTCACTTCATGTCTTTGTCACATTTTGGGAAATCTCGCAATAGTTCAAATTTTTCATTATTATTACACCCCTTATGGTGATCTGTGATCAGAGATCTTTGATGCTACTATTGAAATTGTTTTGGGTGCCAGAAACCACACCCATATAAGACAGTGAACTTAATCCATGATGTTGTCTTCTGACTGCTTAACCAACCGGGTATTCCTCTGACTCTCTCCTTCTCCTCAGTCCTGCTTATTGCCTGAGACACAACAATAATGATAGTAGGCCTATTAATAATCCTGCACTTGATATATGAGTTAAAAAGAAATTATTTAGGCATATAGTGAGGATAAGGAAGTCCTTGGTAAGGTTTTCCTTTTAATGAAAAGCAGCCCCCAAATTATTTCTTTTCTAACAAAGAGCAGCCTGTAAAAGCATGCTGCAGACATAGATAAGCAAGCTGGAAGCTTGCATGGGTGAATGCTGGCATCTGTGCCAATAGGAAAAGGCTACCTGGGGGTTAGGCATGTTCAACATCACGGCTCCATCTTCCGTTTTTCTTGCCAACCACCTGTGCAGTAAGGAGCACACAACATGGCACTAGCCAAGAAGAAAACCCATTTGCACAATAAGATAAGGGTGGAGTAGCCAGCTTCTTCGCACACTGTGTAAACATCACACCTGGCCCAACAAATCTTTGGGCCCTATGTAAATCAAACAGCACTTCTTCAAATCAGTCTATAAAACCCGGTGCACTTCACCACAAAACCAGAAGACCCACTCGGGAGCCCCTCTCTCTCTGCAGGGGAGAGAGCTATTTTCTTTTCTCTCTCTTTTGCCAATTAAACCTCCAATCTTAACCTCACTCCACATGTATCCGTGTCCTTAATTTCCTTGGCATGAGGCAATGAACCTCTGTATTACCCCAGATTACCAATGCTGCTTCACAATCTTCTCTAACTGCTCAAATGAAAGAAAAAAATCTCACATCTCTCACTCTGAATCAAAAACTAGAAAATGATTAAGCTTAGTGAAGAAGTCACATCAAAAGCCATGACAGGCTGAAAACTAGGCATCTTGTGCCAGTTAGCCAAGCTGAGAATGCAAAGGAAAAGTTCTTGAAGGAAATTAAAAGTTCTTGAAGGAAATTAAATTCCTTCTTATCACAGGAATGAAAAGAGATGGCCTGAATGGAAGATCAAACTAGCCACAATATTCTCTTAAATCAAAGCCTAATTCACAATGAGGCCCTAATTCTGTTCAATTCTGTGATGGCTGAGAGAGGTGAGGAAGCTGCAGAAGAAAAGTTGAAAGCTAGAAAGGTTGGTTTATGAAGTTTAAAGAAACAAGCTATCTCCAAACATAAAAGTGCAAGATGAAGCAACAAATGCTGATGGATAAGCTGCAGCTGAGTTATCCAAAAGATACAGTGCAATCATTGATGAAGTTAGCTACACTACACAACAGATTTCCAATGTAGATGAAACAGCCTTCTGTTGGAAGATGCCATCTGGGACTATCACAGCTACAGAAGAGAAGTCCGTGTCTGGTTTCAAAGGACTGGATAATGCAGCTGGTGACTTCAAGTTGAAGCCCATGCTCATTTACCACTCTGAAAATTCTAGAACCCTTAAGAATTATGCTAAATATATTCTGCCAATGCTCTAGAAATGCAACAATAAATCTGGATGACAGTATGTCTGTTTACAATATGATTTTCTGAATATTTTAAGCCCAGTGTTGAGATCTACTGCTTAGAAGAAAGAATCCTTTCAAAATATGACTGCTCATGGAAAATGCACCCTGTATCCCACAATCTCTGATGGAAAGGTACAAGAATATTGATGCTATTTTCATGCCTGCTAACACAATATGCAATCTGTAGCCCATGGATCAAGGAGTAATTTTGACTTTCAAGTCTTATTATTTAAGAAACACATTTTTAAAGTTATAGATGCCATAGATAGTGATTCCTCTCATAAATCTGGCCAAAGTAAATTGAAAACCTTCTTAAAAATATTCACCATTTGAGATGCCATGAATCATGGGAGGAGGTCAAAATATCAGCATTAACAAGAAATTGGAAGGAATCAATTCCAACCCTAATGGATAACTTTGAGGGTTTAAAGATTCAGTGTAGGAAGTCACCACAGATGTGGTGGAAATAGCAAGAAAACTAGAATTGGAAATAAAGCCTGAAGATGTGGCAAATTTCTACAAGCTCATAAAGCTTGAATGGATGAGAAGTTGCTTCTTATGGATGAGCAAAGAGTGGTTTCTTGAGATGGAATCTACTGCTGGTAAAGATGCTACAAACATTGCTGAAATGACAACAAAGGATTTAGAATATTACATAAGCATGGTTGATAAATGAAGTAGCCACAAGGGTTTGAGAAGTTCAACTAATTTTGAAAGAAGTTTCAATGTGAGCAAAACAGCAACTCATGCCTCAGTGAAATCTTTTGTGTAAGAGTCAAATCAGTGTGGCAAATATTATTGTTATCTTATTGTAAGAAATTGCCACAGCCACTGCAACCTTCAGCAACCACCACCCTGCTCAGTCAGCTGCCATAAACATTGCAGGAAGCCCCTCCATCAGTAAAAAGATTAAGACTCACTGAAGGCTCAGATGATCATTAGCATTTTTATCAATAAAGTATTTTTAAATTAAGGTATGAACATTATTTAGACATAATGCTATTGCACACTTACTAGACTACAGCATAATGTAAACATCGTTTTTATGTGCACCAAGAAACCAAAAAAATTTATTTGACTGGTTTTATTGCAATATTCACTTTATTGCAGTGGTCTAGAACTGAACCTGCAATATCTTCAAGATATGTCTATACTTTAAAAAAATCTTCTAATACTGCAGTTAAACAAAGCTTATTTGATGCAAGAAAATTAAGCTTGCTTTTTTTTTTTTAAATCAGTTTGGGTTAAATTTACCTATAGCATTCATCAAACGTTAGTGGTCAATAAAAAAATCTAATAACTATATGTTAAGAAAGCCATTTTCCCAAAATCAAGGGGAAGAAGAATCCTGGGTCATAAGGCACTGTGTTCTAGAAGCCAATAGAAGTGAATCAGGTAAAATGAAGGTAGCTGGACTCCAAAAGCCACTCTTCAACTAAATACCATAGAGAGAAAATGATGTCTGAATTTTTAAAATAAAAGAAGCAGCAGGAGCTTTAACAGCAGAAGCATTTTTCTTTTCCAGGTTTTAATGATTTTGTTGAAATTTAGTAAAAATTTTCAATAAAGTTTCGTGACATTTTTAATAAATTTTAGAAATTAAATTAAGAAAAATTGTTTAAAATTTACAGGTAATACTTTTTTTATCCAATACCAAGTAATAAAATTTCATTTAAAAGAAAATGTGACGGAACTGAAATGTAAGAGGATGGAAGAAGTCTTTAATGAATAACAAGATGTTTATTCTGGGGAGAATATTCTCCATGTGGTCATCAAAACCATGGAATGATGATGATTATTATATAATGGAAGAACTACACATATGCCTTTTGAGTAACTTGTTCCTACATTGCAAAAGTCTTGTTTCTTCAAGTTTACTGTTTTTCTTTTATTAGGTTAGGTCCTTCACAAAACCTCTGAATAAAGTCTATATTTAGTGTAATGTCTATTAGTAGGTAATGAATGAAGTTAAGTAGCGGCAAAACAATTGAAACACCATGCAAATAATACACAACATTTTTACGCTTTGTTTTATTGTAGCTGAGAAATGTAATGGCCACCAATCACAAATCTGCTTCAGTGGAAACTGAGGCATAAAAGAGGTTAAGTTAAACAGGCGTAATAGTAACAATAGCAGCTAATTCATAGAGTCTTTAGAAGGTTTACATGAAATAAAATATATAATGCACTTAGTGACTAGCAAATACAATAGTCCATAGTAAACACAACATAATTATCATTCTTGTTGCTACATTCATTGGGATCTAGCCACTGTGCTTCATAAACCTCCAGCTCTCTAAAAGTTCCACCTGATATCAGTCATTAAGGAACAGAAAATATCAAGCCAAATAATTGCTTAAGAGACAGTTCTGGTGGGTATTTTTTTATAGGGTTGTCACTGGGGTCTATGACATCATTATTAAGGTCTCCAGCTCAGGAGATTTAACTAAGCAATATTTTGATAAATGATATCTCAAGTCTTGAATTGCATTATTTGTAAAGGCCTTGAAACTAGGCAATAAGTGGTTGTTGTCTGGACATGCATGATAGCCTTGAGAAAAAGAAAAGTTAAAGAACTTTTACTTGAGAGTCTGGAGTTCAGAATCACAGCCTGTGGCAGATAGAAAATCATAGATTCTCTGGCAGTCATGTCCAGTGGGCATGTCCAGGTCTGTCACACTTGAGAAATAATGAGTAAGAGTCACATACAAGAGGATGTGTAGTGGAGTAAGCAAATCAAAAGCAATATAAAAGCTGATAGAATTCTGAGTAAATGCTATGCTTGTTGATTGATGAGCCAATGATGTCAGAGACAGCATCTGAATCTACCACTTAATTACTGTTGTAAAACTCTCTCCAGCATTCACATGTCCTGAGTAAACTTCCTAAGCAATTTCTAAAAATAGAGTTAGCCATGGCCAATCTTGATTTTTACATAAACAAAGTCTAACCTCTTATCTAATTTGCATTCCATCGTATTCTCTAGCTCACAGTTACGGTTGCTGGCCAGTGTTAAAACTCCTAATACTTAAAGAATATCTTGCTTGCTCTGTGCTAAGAAGAGAGAGAAACTGCTGATTCTAGATTTGCCCAGTTGCTTTTAAGCTACTGTAATACATGAGTTAAAATGTTGTTGGATCTTTTATTCATTTATCCTAGTATACTACAGGGCAATAATTTCCTGACTTTGGAATTTCATAAACCCCTAAAATTGTGTACACATAAATTCGAGACCAATATTTTCCAATTTTACCTTAAACCACCAGAACCCTAACTACTTGTTGTTTGTCAATTAATGTTAAGACAGAGGACATAATCTCTTGGGAGTTCTGTGGCCCTGTCTACCCCCTAAGAAACCCTAATACTTACCCAGGGTAACCTAGGGCAAGCTTGTATCCTCCCTAATACCGTAGCTGGTGATGTCTTGAAGGCGCCATCTCCTGGTTGGAGACCAACAAACACAAAACTAGCACACTAAACAAAGACACAACCAAGGACCCTCACAGAGTCCACTTCACTCCCCTGCTACCTCCACTAGAGCAGGTGCTGGCACCCATGGCTGAGAGACTTGAAGACGGATCACATCACATGACTCTTTGCAGACACTCTGCAGTACCAGCCTGAAGCCCGGAAGCTTTGCTGGGTGGCTAGATCCAGAAGAGAAATAACAATTACAGCAGTCTGGCTCTCAGGAAGCCCCATCCCTGAGGGGAAAGGGGAGGGCACCACATCAAGGGAGCACCCCATGAGACCAAAGAATCTAAACAGCAGCTCTTGAATCCCAGATCTTCCCTCTGACACAGTCTACCCAAATGAGAAGGAATCAGAAAAACAATTCTGGTAATATGATAAAACAAGATTCTTTAACACCCCCAGAGATTGCACAAGCTCACCAACAATGGATCCAAACCAAGAAGAAATCTCTGAATTGCCAGAAAAAGAATTCAGAAGATGAGTGATTAAGCTCCTCAAGGAGGCACCAGAGAAAGGTGAATACCAACCTAAAGAAATTTAAAAATGTTACAGGATATAGATGGAAAAATCTCCAGAGAAATAGATAGCATAAATAAAAAAACAAACACAACTCCTGGAAATTGTGTTGAAGGACACACTTAGATAAATGCAAAATACACTGGAAATTCTCAGAATAGAATCAAATGAGTAGAAGAAAGAACTTCAGAGCTCAAAGACAAGGGTTTCAAATTAGACCACTCCAACAAAGATGAAGAAAAAATAATTTTAAAAAGTGAACAAGGTCTTCAAGAAGTTTGGGATTATTTTAAACAACCAAACCTAAGAACAATTGGTGTTCCTGGGGAAGAAGAGAAATCTAAAAGTTTGGAAAACATATTTGAGGGAATCATCGAGGAAGACTTCCATGGCCTTGCTAGAGATCTAGATATCCAAATAAAAGAAGCTCAAAGAACACCTGAAAAAATTCATTGTGGAAAGATCATTGCCTAGGCACATGGTCATCAGGTTATCAAAAATCAAGATGAAGGAGAGACTCTTAAGAGCTGTGAGACAAAAGCATCAGGTAACCTATAAAGAGGGAAACCTATCAGATTAACGGCAGATTTATCAGCAGAAACCCTACAGGCTAGAAGGGACTGGGGTCCTATCATTATCCTCCTTAAACAAAATAATTATCAGCCAAGAATTTTGTATTCAGTGAAACTAAGCCTCATAAGTGAAGGAAAGATACAGCCTTTTTCGGACAAACAAATGCTGAGAGAATTTGTCATTACCAAGACAGTACTACAGGGACCACTAAAGGGAGCTCTACATATGGAAACAAATCTTCAAAATACACCAAAATAGGACCTTCTTAAAGTGTAAATCTCACAGGACCTGTAAAAAAGTAACACAATGAAAAGAAAAACAAGGTATTCAGGCAACAAACAGCACAATGAATAGAATTGCACTTCACAACTCAATACTAATATTGAATGTATTAAATGGCTTAAATACTCAATTTAAAAGATGCAGAATGGCGGAATGGATAATAATTCACCCACCATCTTCTGTCGTCAAGAGACTCACGTAACACATGAGAACTCAGATAAACCTAAAGTAAAGGGATGAAAAAAGATATCCCATGAAAATGGACACCAAAAGCAAGGAGGAGTAGCTATTCTTATTTTAGACAAAACAAACTTTAAAGCAACAGCAGTTAAAAAAGACAAAGAGGAATATTATATAATGATAAAAGGACTAGTCCAACAGGAAAATATCACAATTCTAAATATATAGTTACCTATCACTGGAGGTCCCAAATTTATGAAACAATTACTACTAGACCTAAGGAATGAGATAGATGGCAACACAGTAATAGTGGGAGACTTTAATATGCCACTGACAGCACTAGACAGGTCAAGACAGAAAGTCAACAAAGAAACAGTAGACTTAAATTATACCCTAGAACAAATGGACTTAACAGATATTTATAGAACATTCTACCCAACAACTGTAGAATATGCATTCTATTCTTCAGCACATGCAATATTTTCCAAGATAGACCATATAATAGGTCACAAAATAAGTCTTAATAAATTTAAGTAAATCAAAATTATATCAAGTATTCTTTCAGACCACTGTGGAATAATATCTGAAATCAAATCCAAAAGGAAACCTGAAAACCATGCAAATACATGGAAATTAAATAAGCTGCTCCTGAATAATCATTGGGTCAAGAATGACATCAAGATGGAAATTTAAAAATTATTGGAACTGAATGATAATAGTGACACAACCTGTCAAAACCTCTGGGATACAGCAAAGGTGATGCTAAGAGGAAAATTAATTGCCTTAAATGCCTATGTTAAAAGTACGAAAGGGCACAAATAGACAATCTAAGGTCACACCTCAAGGAACTAGAGAAATGAGAACAAATCAAACCCTAATCCAGCAAAAGAAAGGAAATAACCAAGATCAAAGCAGAATTAAATGAAATTGAAACAACAAAAAACATAAAGAATAAATGAAATGAAAACCTAGTTGTTTGAATGGCCAGGCGCGGTGGCTCACGCTTGTAATCCCAGCACTTTGGGAGGCCGAGGCGGGTGGATCACGAGGTCAGGGGATCGAGACCACAGTGAAACCCCGTCTCTACTAAAAATACAAAAAAATTAGCCGGGCGTGGTGGCGGGTGCCTGTAGTCCCAGCTACTCAGAGAGGCTGAGGCAGGAGAATGGCGTGAACCCGGGAGGCGGAGCTTGCAGTGAGCCGAGATCGCACCACTGCACTCCAGCCTGGGTGACAGAGTGAGACTCCGTCTCAAAAAAAAAAAAAAAAAAGAAAACCTAGTTGTTTGAAAAGATAAATAAAATTGATAGAACATTAGTGAGACAAGAAGAGAGATCCAAATAAGCTCAATTGGAAATGAAATGGGAGATATTACAACTGATGCTACAGAAATACAAAAGATTACATGCATAAACTAGAAAGCCTAGAAGAGATGGATAAATTCCTAGAAATATACAAACTTCCCGGATTAAATCAGGAAGAAATAGAAACTCTTAACAGACCAATAACACGCAATGATATTGAAACGGTAATTGAAAAAATTGCCAGGCAAAGGCAACCCCCTTTGGGTCCCCTCCCATTTTATGGGAGCTCTGTTAAATCTTGCAACTGCACACTCTTCTGGTCCATGTTTGTTATGGCTCAAGCTGAGCTTTTGCTCTCTGTCTACCACTGCTGTTTGCCACCGTCACAGTCCCACCACTGACTTCCACCCCTCCAGATCTGGCAGGGTGTCTGCTGCACTTATGATCCAGCGAGGCAGTGCCCATTGCTGCTCCCAATCAGGCTAGAGGCTCACCATTGTTCCTGCTTGGGCTAAGTGCCTGGGATTCATCCTAATCAAGCTGAATAGAGCTATAACCCTCACTGCATAGCACAAGATTCCATTGCTTGGAATCCGCGAGGCCAAGAACCTCAGGTCAGAGAACAAGAGGCTTGCCACCATCTTGGAAGCGGCCCGCCACCCTGTTGGGAGCTCTAAGAACAAGGACCCCCGGTAACATTTTGGTGACCACGAAGGGACCTCCAAAGCGATGGGAAACATTCCCCCCAAGGCAAAAATGCCCCTAAGATGTATTCTGAAGAATTTGGCCCAGTCAGAGTGTATGTACCTTTTTCCCTGTCAGACTTGAAGCAAATTAAAATAGACCTACGTAAATTCTCAGATAACCCTGATGGCTATATTGATGTTTTACAAGGGTTAGGACAATCCTTTGATCAGACATGGAGAGATATAATGTTACTGCTAAATCAGACACTAACCCCAAATGAGAGAAGTGCCACCATAACTGCAGCCCCAAGAGTTTGGTGATCTCTTGTATCTCAGTCAGGTCAACGATAGGATGACAACAGAGGAAAGCAAACAATTCCCCACAGGCCAGCAGGCAGTTCCCAATGTAGACCCTCATTGGGATGCAGAATCAGAACATGGAGATTGGTGCTGCAGACATTTACTAACTTGCATGCTAGAAGGACTAAGGAAAACTAGGAAGAAGCCTATAAATTATTCTATGATGTCCACTATAACACAGGGAAAGGAAGAAAATCCTACTGCCTTTCTGGAGAGACTAAGGGAGGCATTGAGGAAGCATACCTCTCTGTCACCTGACTGTATTGAAGGCCAACTAATCTTAAAGGGTAAGTTTATCAGTCAGCTGCAGACATTAGAAAAAAACTTCAAAAGTCTGCCTTAGGCCCACAGCAAAACTTAGAAACCCTAAAACAACTAAGAGCATTCCTTGGCATAAGAGGCTTCTGCCGAATATGGATTCCCAGGTATGGCAAAATAGCCAGGCCATTATATACACTAATTAAGGAAACTCAGAAAGCCAATACCCATTTAGTAAGATGTACACCTGAAGCAGAAGCGGCTTTCCAGGCCCTAAAGAAGGCCCTAACCCAAGTCCCAGTGTTAAGCTTGCCAATGGGGCAAGACTTTTCTCTACATGTCACAGAAAAAACAGGAATAGCTCTAGGAGTACTTACACAGGTCCAAGGGACCAGCTTGCAACCCGTGGCATGCCAGAGTAAGGAAACTGATGTAGTGGCAAAGGGTTGGCCTCATTGCTTATGGGTAGTGGCGGCAGTAGCACTCTTAGTATCTGAAGCAGTTAAAATAATACAGGGAAGAGATCTTACCGTGTGGACATCTCATGATGTAAATGACATATTCACTGCTAAAGGAGACTTGTGGCTGTCAGACAACCATTTGCTTAAATATCAGGCTCTATTACTTGAAGGGCCAGTGCTGTGACTGCGCACTTGTGCAACTCTTAACCCAGCCACATTTCTTCCAGACAATGAAGAAAAGATAGAACATAACTGTCAACAGGTGATTACTCAAACCTACTCCACTCAAGGGGACCTTCTAGAGGTTCCCTTGACTGATCCCGACCTCAACTTGTATACTGATGGAAGTTCCTTTGTAGAAAAACGACTTCAAAAAGCAGGGTATTCAGTGGTCAGTGATAATGGAATACTTGAAAGTTATCCTCTCACTCCAGGAACTAGCGTTCAGCTAACAGAACTAATAGCCCTCACTCGGGCACTAGAATTAGGAGAAGGAAAAAGGGTAAATATATATACAGACTCTAAGAATGCTTACCTCATCCTCCATGCCCATGCAGCAATATGGAGAGAAAGGGAATTCCTAACTTCCGAGGGAACACCTATCAAACATCAGGAAGCCATTAGGAGATTATATCCTAACTTCCGAGGGAACACCTATCAAACATCAGGAAGCCATTAGGAGATTATAATTGGCTGTACAGAAACCTAAAGAGGTGGCAGTCTTACACTGCTGGGGTCATCAGAAAGGAAAGGAAAGGGAAATAGAAGAGAACTGCCAAGTGGATATTGAAGCCAGAAGAACTACAAGGCAGGACCCTCCATTAGAAATGCTTATAGAAGGACCCCTAGTAGGGGGTAACCCCTCTGGGAAACCAAGCCCCAGTACTCAGCAGGAGAAATTGAATGGGGAACCTCATGAGGACATAGTTTCCTCCCCTCAGGATGGCTAGCCACTGAAGAAGAAAAAATACTTTTGCCTGCAGCTAACCAATGGAAATTACTTAAAACCCTTCACCAAACCTTTCAGTTAGGCATTGATAGCACCCATCAGATGGCCAAATTATTATTTACTGGACCAGGCCTCTTCAAAACTATCAAGCAGATAGTCAGGGCCTGTGAAGTGTGCCAAAGAAATAATCCCCTGCACTGCAGGCCATATATTTCAATCCCTGTATCTTTAACCTCCTTGTTAAGTTTGTCTCTTCCAGAATCAAAACTGTAAAAGTACAAATGAGATGGAGCCCCAGATGCAGTCCATGACTAAGATCTACCACTGAGCCCTGGACTGGCCTGCTAGACTATGCTCTGCACCCCTCCTGAGGAAATCTCAACTGCACAACCCCTACTATATCCCAATTCAGCAGGAAGCAGTTAGAGCGGTTGCTGGACAACCTCCCCAACAGCACTTGGGTTTTCCTGTTGAGAGGGGGGTACTGAGAGACAGGACTAGCTGGGTTTCCTAGGCCAACTAAGAATCCCTAAGCCTAGCTGGGAAGGTGACTGCATCCAAGTTTAAACATGGGGCTTGCAGCTTAGCTCACACCTGACCAATCAGGTAGTAAAGAGAGCTCATTAAAATACTAATTAGGCAAAAACAGGAGGTAAAGAAATAGCCAATCATGTATCAACTGAGAGCACAGGGGGAGGGACAATGATTGGGATATAAACCCAGGCATTCAAGCCAGCAAGAGCAACCCCCTTTGGGTCCCCTCCCATTTTATGGGAGCTCTGTTTTCACTCTATTAAATATTGCAACTGCACAAAAAAGAAGAAAAGAAAACATTGCCAGGCAAAAACAAACAAACAAACAACAAAAAAAGCTCAGCCAGGACCAGATGGATTCACAGCTGAATTCTATCAGACATTGAAAGAAGAATTGGTACCAATCCTATTGACACTATTCCACAAGATAGAGAAAGAGAGAATACTCCCTACATCATTCTATGAAGCCTGTATCAACCTAATATTAAAACCAGGAAAGGACATAACCAAAAAAGAAAACTACAAACAAATATTCCTGATGAGCATAGATGCAAAATTTCTTAACAAAATACTAGTTAATCAAATCCAACAACATATCAAAAAATAATCCACCATGATCAAGTGGGTTTCATACCAGAGTTGTAGGGATGGTTTAACACATAGGCAAGTCAATAAATATGACACACCACATAAAAAAGAATTAAAAACAAAAATCATATGATCATCTCAATAGATGCAGAAAAAGCATTTGACAAAATCCAGCAACACTTTATGATTAAAACCCTCAACAAAATTGGCATAGAAGGGACATATCTGAAGGTAATTAGAGTCATTTATGACAAACCCACAGCCAACATTATACTGAACGGTGAAAGTCGAAAGCATTCCCCCTGAGAAATGGGACAAGACAAGGATGCCCACTCTCACCACATCTATTCAACACAGAACTGGAAGTCCTACCCAGAGCAATCAGACAAGAGAAAAAATGGCATCCAAATAACAAAAAGGAAGTCAAACCGTCACTGTTTGCTGATGATGTGATTGTATACCTAGAAAACCCTTAAAACTCATCAAAAAGTTCCTAGAATTGGTACATGAATTCAGCAAAGTTTCAAGATACAAAATTAATGTACACAAATTAGTTGCTCTTTTATACATTAACAGCGACTAAGTTGAGAATCAAATCAAGAACTCAACCCCTTTTACAATAGCTGCAAAAAAAACAATAAAATACTTAGAAATATACCTAACCAAGGAGGTGAAAGACCTCTACAAGGAAAACTACAAAACACTGCTGAAAGAAATCATAGATGACACAAACAAATGGAAACAAATCCCATGCTCATGGATAAGTAGGATCAGTATTGTGAAAATGACCATACTGCCAAAAGCAATCTACAAATTCACTGCAATTCCCATAAAAAATACCACCATCATTTTTCACAGAACAAGAAAAAAAGAATCCTAAAGTTCATATGGAACCAAAAAATAGCCTACATAGCCAAAGCAAAACTAAGCAAAAAGAATTAATCTGGAGGCATCACATTACCCAACTTCAAGTTATACTATAAGGCCACAGTCACCAAAACAGCATGGTATTGGCATAAAAATTGGCACATACACCAATGGAACAGAATAGAGAACCCAGCAATAAAGCCAAATACTTACAGCCAACTGATCTTCAACAAAGCAAACCAAAACATAAAGTGGGGAAAGGACACCCTATTCAACAAATAGTGCTGGGATAATTGGCAAGCCACATGTAGGAGAAGGTAACTGGATCCTCATCTCTCACCTTATACAAAAATCAACTCAAGATGGATCAAGGACTTAAATCTAAGGCCTGAAACCATAAAAATTCTAGAAGATAACATTGGAAAAAACCTTCTAGAGATTGGCTTAGGCAAAGACTTCATGACCAAGAACCCACAAGCAAACACAACAGAAACAAAGACAAATAGATAGGACTTAATTAAATGAAAAAGCTTCTGCACAGCAAAAGAAATAATCAGCAGAGTAAATAGACAACCCACAGAGTTGGAGAAAATCTTTGCAATCTATACATCTGACAAAGGACAAACATCCAGAATCTACAAGGAACTCAAACAAATCAGCAAGAAAAAAAAAACAAAAACAAATCATGCCATAAAAAAGTGAACTAAGGACATGAATAGACATTTCTCAAAAGAAGATATACAAATGGCCAACAAACATGAAAAAATGCTCAACATCACTAATGATCAGGGAAATGCAAATGAAAACCACAACGTGATACCACCTTCCTTCTCCAAGAATGGCCATAATCAAAGAATCAAAAAATAATAGATGTTGGCGTGGATGTGGTGAAAAGGGAACACTTTTACACTGCTGGTAGGAATGCAAACTAGTGAAACCACTATGGAAAACAGTGTGGAGATTCCTTAAAGAACTAAAAATGATCTACAATTTGATCCAGCAATTCCACTACTAGGTATCTACCCAAAGGAAAAGAAGTAATTATACAAAAAAGATACTTTCACATGCATGTTTATAGCTGCACAATTTGCAATTGCAAAAATATGGAACCAGCCCAAATGCCCATCAATCCACGAATGGATAAAGATAATGTGGTATAGGCCAGGCGCGGTGGCTCAAGCCTGTAATCCTAGGACTTTGGGAGGCCGAGGTGGGCTGATCACGAGGTCAGGAGCTCGAGACCATCCTCGCCAACATAGTGAAACCCTGTCTCTACTAAAAATACAAAAAAAATTAGCAGGGCGTGGTGGCGGGCACCTGTAGTCCCAGCTACTCAGGAGGCTGAGGCAGGAGAATGGCGTGAACCCGGGAGGCAGAGGTTGCAGTGAGCCGAGATGGTGCCACTGCACTCCAGCCTGGGGGACAGAGCCAGACTCTGTCTCAAAAAAAAAAAAAAAAAGATAATGTGGTATATGTATATCATGGAATACTACTCAGCCATAAAAAGGAAGGAAGTAATGACATTCATAGCATGCTGGATAAATTTGAAAACCGTTATTCTAACTGAAGTAACTCAGGAATAGAAAACCAAACATTGGGCCGGGCGCGGTGGCTCACGCTTGTAATGCCAGCACTTTGGGAGGCCAAGGCGGGCAGATCACGAGGTCAGGAGAGCGAGACCACGGTGAAACCCCGTCTCTACTAAAAATACAAAAAAAAAATTAGCCGGGCGTGGTGGCGGGCGCCTGTAGTCCCAGCTACTCGGAGAGGCTGAGGCAGGAGAATGGCGTGAACCCGGGAGGCGGAGCTTGCAGTGAGCCCAGACTGCGCCACTGCACTCCAGCCTGGGCGACAGAGCGAGACTCCGTCTCAAAAAAAAAAAAAAAAAAAAAGAAAAAAAAAACAACAACCAAACATTGTATGTTCTTACTCATAAGTGGGAGCTAAACTATGAGGACAAAAAGGCATAAGAATGACACAAGGGACTTTGGGGCCTGGGAAGAAATGGTCGGCGGGGGCGGCAGTGAGGATTAAAAGACTACACATCTGGTACAGTGTACCCTGCTTGAGTGATGGGTGCACCAAAATCTCAGAAATCATCACTAAAGAATGTATTCGTGTAACCAAAAACCACCAGTCCTCCAAAAACCTATTGAATAAATAATAATAATAATAAAAAGAAAAATGTGGTTCTCTATCCCACCATGTGAATGTGAACCATGGTTCATACGTCTTTTTACTGTCTCCTTGCTTATATGCAGTGTTGTCCACATAGTAGACCCTAAAATAGATTTTTAAATGAACTTCTTTTTGGAATTGGTAAACCAGCATGAGTTGCTCTTAACTCTTAATTTCAACGTATGCACACAATCACACAATAGTATTACAGTTCGCAGCAAGGTTGGATGGAAGAAATAGCGGCAGTTGCGGGATGCCTCAAAATATTTCCCAATTGCTCTAATATGTATAAATGCATATTTATCCAAATTGTTGCATAGAGTCGGAGTGAAAAGTGATTTAACTTTGAATGAGTCATCCTGCTTTCCAGAGTTTGATTTCTAGCTATGTGTAACTTGTAGTTAATGAAGTCACACATCTGATACCTTCGGTGCCTAGCAACACTTTGCTCTTAATTGTCGGAGAGGCTAACTTTCCCAGGCTGGCAAGACAAACTAATGATGGCCTGCCTTAGCTTCAGTTTTATCAAGTTTATCTGAACTTGACTGACATATTGAAGGGGGTGAGAGGAAACCAGAGATCCTAAGAGAGAAAGACCTCTTTGCCTTTCACCGTTCTGGAACGGAAGTTCTTCCTCCTGAATGGTCCAGTGCCCTAGAGTTGTCATGACAATCAAAATGCCTTTGAAAAGAAAGGTGCTTTGGGAGGTCACGTTCCTCTGTTTAACTTCCTTTTGTTTCGTTTCCACAATTACCAACTAAATTTTAGGAAAATATCATTCGAAAAACAATATGTTATGGGATAAAAAGCCTAGAGTGAATTATCCAGGAAACTGTTACTGACAGCTTTGTAAGGAAGAGAAATTTGCATTTGTTTCTTCCTAATAAAAGCAATATGTGTCGATACGCTTGCCAGCAATATAGGGTTAGGGTTAGGGAAAATGTAAATTCCAGAATATATAAGGAAGAAAATAACATTCATCCATAATCTCACTCTTAGAAACACTTTAACATTTTGGTATGTTTCTTTTCAGCTTTTTTCTTATCTTTTTGTTTTTTTTTTTGAGTTGGAGTCTCGCTTTTGTCACCTAGGCTGGAGCCCAATGGTGCAGTCTCAGCTCACTGCAACCTCCGTCTCCCAGATTCAAGTGATTCTCCTGCCTCAGCCTCCTGAGTAGCTGGGATTACAGGCACGCATCACTATGCCCAGCTAATTTTTGTATTTTTAGTAGAGATGGGGTTTCATCATGTTGGCCAGGCTGGTCTTGAACTCCTGACCTCAGATGATCCGCCCGCCTTGGCCTACCAAAGTGCTGGAATTGTATAGGCATGAGCCACCACGCCTGGCCTTTTCAGCATTTTTCTATGTGCATAAGAGATTATTCTGCCTGTGCAATTCTTGATTCTGCTGGCTTTTCTTTGCTAAACATTATATCATAAACATCTTTACATATTGTATATTCATAGAAAATATAATTTTTAATCATTGAGTAATAATCTGAATAAATGGATATATCATAATTTATTTGATTTCTTTATTGTTGGATATATATGTTGCCTCTACTTTTGTGCCATTATAAATAACACTGCAATAAAAAGTTGGGGGGCATAAATATTTGCTGGAATTTAATATTTTTTCTTAAGAAAGATCTCTTACTGGTTCAAGGAGCATAAATATTTTAAGCCATTCTGGCAAATAATTATTATTCAGACGACACATATTTACTCTAATGTTCTCACTTGTCCTTATGATTTAGCATTTGTTATTTGAAGGATTTGTGTGTCCCTAAAATGTCATTAGACTCCCGTATATCAGGCAGTTTATTTCTACTATTTAAAGAGGGGTGTGTGTGTGTGTGTGTCTGAATATGTGTGTGTGCCTGAATATGTGTGTGTGCATGTGAGTGTGCACATATGTGGATGTATGTGTGTGTTTCTTTAGTGACTAAACCAGTCAAACTGTTTGTCAAAATGTTTTTCATGGAACAGTAGTTGTATGAGGTGTTAAAGCATGTGCTGAGAGGCAAAAATGGCTTATGTTCAATAAATGTAGGGAATATTGGCCTAAATGCTGTTACATATGCTGCACCTAACTACTTACCCATGGCTAACATGGTAAGAGCAGCAGTGAATAGAATGCAACTGAAATAATCAAGTTCTCTGGTTCAGTACCTGTAAGTAACTGCACCATGGCATGGCAGCCTGCCATATTGCTCTTTCAAATGAGGTATTCTTGTCAGAGTCTATAGGAAGTCTGATGGCAAACAAGTTTTGATGTTTACTGATGCATCTTGCATAGACAAAAATGAGGTGAGGACAGGTATGCTTGAAGGCTGTTCTAACTCTTTCAGGTCACAGAGGGGAATGTGGCCCACTGAGATTGATTGGATCAGGAATCAAGGGCCTGGGGGCTCATACTGAGATGCTTGAACTGTCAGTGTGTCTTCTTCATGGTCCTTTTTACATATTAACTTGGAGAGAACCACACAATTCCACCTAAAGAAAAAAAAAAGGTTTACGCCTGTAATCTCAACACTTTGGAAGGCCCAGATGGGGAGATCACTTAAGCCCAAGAGTTCGACACCATGCCAGGCAACACAGCAAGATCTTGTCTCTTAAAAAAAATTGCCTGGTGTGATCCTGGTGGTGCATGCCTGTAGTCCCAGGTACTTGGGAGGCTGAGGCAGAAGGATCATTTGGACCTGGGAAATTGAGACTGCAGTGAGCCATGATTGTACCACTGCATTCCAGCCTGGGTGACAGAGTGAGACTTCCTCTTAAGAAACAAAAGAAAAACATGAATCAGTGTTTCATACTGATGTTTTCCCATTTTCCTATGTCATAGAAGAGATTTCTGTATCCTAAGTGGGCAGGAGAGAAAATCAAGAATGCTGTTTGCTATTTTTAAAAGTTTTCTCTAATTTGGTAATATTTTCCCTCTGTTTGGTTTTCTGGAATAGCACATTTTTGTATATTTTGTGTATTGTGTCACAATTATACTAAAATGGTGAGAAAAGTTAGCTGTTGACAGATATGACGTTCTTGCTTCTTTTCTTAGGGGACCAATTGCAAGGATAGTTTTTGTTTATTTATAAAAATCTTACATTGATGGTAGCAGACAAGAAATGAAGGGCATCATTATTTATCATGAAAACCTATTAAACACCTGTGATGCATGCTGTTTTATACTTTCTCAGAAAAAGAATAATTAAATAATTCAGCGAAGATCCATTATACAAACCACCAGAAAATTTTAATCAGATGTTTGTTTTAACCAGAAACACTTCTTACATATTTATAATACATTTGTATTAACTATAGAAACTGAAACATCTTTTTTTATTGCCAAGTTAGTTTCTAGGATGTTTAAGCATTAGGAAATAACAAGAACATTAATTAGATGTATCATAAGAAGAAAAACTCTTGTAGAAATGATGAAAACTTCTCAGAGAAAAAGTATAGACAAGGGAGTTATGTTCAATATTTTAGAAGGTTCTTTACAGTGATGAGATTTGTTTCTCTTTAATTTCCACTGTTAGGTCTAATTCTTCTCTCTATATTAGCCTTTCCTCTATTTGAGAATAACTGTCCTTTTCCCTAAGAGTATATAATATTTTCCATTCACATTTTTTTCAAAATGCTTGCTCTAATACCATGCACACCTCAATAAAATTTGTCATTTATATTTGTATTCATATGCATTTTTAGTACTTCATGCTATTAGACAATTGTCTTTGTTCATTTTTATGTTTCTGTAAAGGAATACCTAAGTCTGGGTAATTTATAAAGAAAAGTGGTTTATTTGGCTTATAGTTCTGCAGGCTGTACGAGAAGTATGACATCAGCATCTGCTTCTGGTGAAGGACTCAGGCTGCTTCCACTCATTGTGGAAGGCAAGAAGGGAAACTGACGTGTGAAAAGATCACATGGTGAGAGTGGAAGCAAGAGAGATCAGGGGAAAGTGCCATACTCTCTTTAACAACCAAGTCTTGGAGGAACTCTTGCATGAACTAATAGAGGGGGAATTCATTCCTTACTGTGAGGACCGCACCAAACCACTAATGATGGATCCACCCCCATGAAAACCTCCCATTATGCCCCACCTCCAACACTAGGCATCAAATTTCAACCTGAGACTTGGTGGGGCCAAATAAACCATATCTGAGCCCTAGCAACAAATAATACCATTTTAGATAATTATTCTTGGAAATAATTTTTAGGCCTCAGTCAAATCTTCCTTTTTGGTCCTTCTTAATAATTGAGAGAACATAGATGTATTTACATGTTGATATGGTTTGGATCTGTGTCCCCACCCAAATATCATGTTAAATTGTAATCCCTAATGTTAACGGTGGGGTCTGGTGGGAGGTGATTGGATCATGAGGGCAGATTTCCCCTTTGGTGCTGTTCTCATGATAGTGAGTGAGTTATGGTGAGATCTAGTGGTTTAAAAGTGTGTAGCAACCCCCCTCTCTCTGTATTCCTCTATCTCAGGCCATGTGAAGGTGTGCCTACTTCTCCTTTGCCTTCTGTCATGATGTAAGTTCCCGGAGACCTCCCCAGCCATGCTTCCTGTACAGCAGCAGTCCCCAACCTTTTAGGCACCAGGGACTGGTTTCATGGAGGAAAAGTTTTTGATGGATGCCAGGAGGCGGGGGGAGGTGGGAGGGATGGTTTCATAAAGAGTGCACAACCTAGATCTCTAGCATGTGCATTTCATGATAGGATTCACGCTTCTGTGAGAATCTAACGCCACCACTGATCTCAGAGGAGGCAGAGCTCAGGTGGTAATGCTCCCTCATCCTGCTGTGTGCCCTGGTTCCTAACAGGCCATGGACCGGTACTGGCCTGCAGCCCAGCGGTTGGGGACCTCTGCTGTACAGCCTGTGGAGCTGAGAGTCAGTTAAACCTCCTTTCTTTATAAATTACCCAGTCTCAGGTATTTCTTTATAGCAGTGTGAAAATGGACTAATATACATGTGTTTCCACCAATTTCTGAGTCAAGGTGAAGTTACAGGAGTCAGGAATAGGCTTTCTGCTAAAGGCCCTGCTCTTTCTGATGGCCCCCAGAAACCAAACCCTAAATCCCCCACCCCAGATCTGAGATACTTATTGGTTCACTGAAGTCCTTTTTTGGAATTTAAAGACTAGCAACAGCAGTTTGTTGCCTAAACTGGTTTACCTATTTTTAGAAATGTCTGAATACCCAGGTTAGAGACAAGTTGCAAGGCATGCGTCTTCACAAATCTCCCTATAGATATGGACAGTTCAGTTTCCAGACTCAGACAAAAACTCCTGATTACATTTGTGAAGACCAGCCCCATCAAATGGAGCTCAAGTCTTCTCTCATCCACTCACAGCTCCACTTCTATTGCATTAAACCTATTTACATATTTCAGACGTGTGAACTGCTTAAGGCTGCAACCCAGGCTGATTTTTAGGACAGGTGGCAGTTAAGGAACATTTTATCTCCTAACTACTCTTTGAAATTAAATAATACATGAAAGGCACAGAGATTGTTTTTAAATAATGTATGTATTAATATTCAAAAGGAGAAAGGTCATTTGAAGTCAGAAGTAGAGGTCAGTGATAGCTCAAACACCTGTGAATTTAAAATGATTTAGAAATTACTAAGAAAAGATACATGTACATTCTTAGAAATGGAATTTAAAGAATTAATTGTATTTGGGTCAATTCAATTTCATGGGATTGTAATTATCACTGTAATCTTACAAGTTACTCTTATATACCAGAAAGTGGTAGGGCTGAATATGTACTCTAACTTAAATAGAGATACTTGCATGATGATGTAGCAACCTCGCAGCATCAATGGTGGGACTTCCTCACCAACTCTTGGATATACAGTCTTAGTGGTACCTAATTCTCCTCACTCATGGGAGGTGTGGAAAGAGTCCTCAAGATATCTTAAACTTGCTCCCAGAATTCTGGAAACCATGGGAGAGGCAGTGTTGAAAAGAGGCTAGGACCAATGACCATGGAGCCAGACTGCTCTCATTCCAATCCTAGTTCAGTCACTTACTACCTGCAAATCTTTGGGCAACTAACTTAGCCTTGCACCCATCAATAAAATAAAACTAATAATCTCTCTTTCTCAGGTTTTGGTATGAGAAGTAGATGAATTAATATTTGTAAATCACTTGGAGTATTTCCTGTAGTTACTACCATATAGGCATTTGTTAAAATAAAAGAGAATCACGAGAATCTCAGCCTTGAGTGTGGTGATCTGGGGCTTCCATGTGCTAGCTTTGTATATAAATTGCCAGGTGTGACTTTGTATTATAACTTTGCTCTTTATCACCAAGTTATGTCCTCTGGGATAAAGTTCCTCTCCAGGTCTCATCATTACATGTAGGAAGAAACTGACACAGAAGGATTCCATGTGCTGTGCTGATGCTTTTGGTTTGGCCTACAGGCATCAGCTTATGTAGTTGAAACGTAAAGAATAATTTAATGTCTAGTGAGTATGTTTGGGGACAAGGATATTCTACAGTGACAATATCTAATTTGGTTATTTTTTAACTGATGATATGGCTAAATCAAGTAACTAAATTGACTTGGTTATTTGGTTTATATATAGAGAACTAATCTCAGAAAACGAATCCTAATTAATCCAATAACAATGTGAAAAGTAGATTTAAGAAGTTCTGAAATAAAATCCTGTCTTGAATTTCTAGAGTAGTGATTTCCATTTCAGAGTTTTGGAATTTATAATTATTTTGATCAACAATAAAAATATCAACATAATCTTTCAAAAAGGTATAGATAGAATCTCGGGGGAAGATGGTGCTGCAAGTCTGAAGCATAATGAAAAGCTATTGGATACCTTGTGCACTTAGCATTTTTTACATAATATGCTTTAAATTATATTGACTGTCTCTCAGAAGTTCATGTACGTTGAGAAGTTTTCCAACAGCAGTAATGATCTAAGCTTTTCTATTACTACTTTGCAAATAAAGAATTTTTTTTCTCCTCAGAAGCTCTAAATAACTCCACCAGGAATCAAGCATATTTTATTAGAACACTGCACTCAATAAGAATAAGTGATACCAGAAAGAAAAAAGAAAAAGAAAACCAAACGAATTTTACCACATGCAAAGCAAAGCAAATACAAACTGAAGACCAATAAAATTCAATTCAGTAGGCATTTATTGTGTTTCTACTATTCACAATGATCCTACAAGGAATGGGAAATGTAATAACTAAGAAACAAGCTAACAAGAATTAATAGAATATAGTTCTGGTCCTGGAGAAAAATATCTTCCAGTGCAATCAGGAGGCTGGCATACAAAATTAATAGTGTGTTGTGGGCCGGGCATGGTGGCTCAAGCCTGTAATCCCAGCACTTTGGGAGACCAAGGCGAGTTCAAGGCCAGCCTGACCAACATGGTGAAACTCCATCTTTACTAAAAATATAAAAATTAGCTGGCCGTGGTGGCATGCACCTGTAATCCCAGCTACTCAGGAGGCTGAGGCAGGAGAATTGCTTGAACCTCGGAGGCAGAGGTTGCAGTAAGCCAAGATCGCACCACTGCACTCCAGCCTGGGTGACAGAGCGAGACTCCATCTCAAAAAAAAAAAAAAAAAAAAATAGCGTGTTGAGATACATACTGCAAAAGAGCTATATATACTAGGTCTTGTGAAAGCACAGATGACCAAGTCCAGGTGTTACAGGGGAGATGTAATTGGGCTGGGCCTGACAGAGTGACATTTGTCAAAAACAGAGGGAAGGATATGCACAAACAATAGGGGGAACAAAAAATACTGGCTATTTGTGAAATGAAGATTGGTTTAGATTTTAGGACAGGAGAGTCTAGGAGTGTAATGGAAATTGTGTCTGGTAAGGTAGGATGGGGTGAGATTACAAATGGACATGTTTTGCTATACCAAGGAATTTGGAACTTGTCTTTAGGCAGTGGGAATGCCACAGAAGTTTTGTTTGTTTTTTATCACGTAAGAATTTATGTTTTAGGAAAAAAAAAACTCTAGATGTAGATAATTAATTGGTATTTTCCCTATAATGTATCTCAGCAATAAAGGTACCCATGTTTGTAAAGTATTTTTTGTATGAAAATTGCCAGAAAGAAAGATAGAGTGTTTTTGTAGACTGTTTTTTAAAAAGATCATTTGAGTTCATTTTTACCCATTTTCAAATATTTATTTTTTTCCTCTTCTCAATACTAAGAAAAATGATTTTGCTAGTTTTCTGACTTAAAGACTAATGTTGAATAAAAAAGCTCAGATACATTCAAAGAAAATTATCCACTTTTTTAAACTTTAAAACATTTCGGTTTTATTCCCCCCTTGAAAGAGAAAGTACTATTTATCTACCTTTGTCAAATCTTTTAAAATTGTAACCCAAGAAACATGATGATTCATCTCCTTCCTACTGACCGTTGTACTAAAAACCTGAGACTTCTGCTTGAATCATTTGGTTCTAGCAATCCTTGGTCAATAAGAATCCCACAGACTTCTTTGCCAAGATGCAGTTATGTTTCGGTTGATTTCAAGAGTAGGGAATTAGACTTGTTATGTTTTCATTCTGTCTCCATTTTTCTGAATTTTACTTATGGCAAATCACTGTCCTTGATTGTATCCTAAGTAATTTTTTCTCCATTGCTGTGCAATAGAGCACATAGCTAAGTCTTAGATCTTTTCTGATCTGCCTCTCTCATTTGATGATCCCTATGTCATCATTTTAAAGCAGTTCCAAAGCAATCTAGAAGATGGTGATCCTTTTAGAAGATGTCACCTGAATAGCTAGAGTTTATAGAGCAAAGATTTAAAGAAATTACCTTTTTGGAATAATAGTGCCATGTGTAGACATCCATTAATTATAGACTATCAGGGTGTCATATTGAAGATTGAGTAACTGTCTCATGATTTGGATGTAGAATATGACTTAGAAAAATGCAAAAGGAAAGGTAATTCATGAATTCCTTTTTTTCTCCTTTTTTTAGTCAACTTTTTCAAGGCATAATTATGTGCACAACAAAATGCACTCATTTTAAGTTCATAGTTGGGTGAGTTTAAAATGTATATATTTGTGTAACCACCACCAAAATCAATTTAGAGAACATTTATATCACCCTAAAGCATCCTTTCATGTTTCTTTTCAATCACACTCCTACTTTTGGGTCTTGGCAACCACTAAGAAATAATCACTATAAATTAGATTAAATTTTTATAGAATTCCCTTTCAATGGAATCATAGAATACATACTTTTTCCTGTGTAGCTTTTTCACTCAGCATAATGTTTTTGAGATTCATCTATGTCATATGACAATAGTTTGTCCCTATTTAGTGTTAGCTAGTATTTCACTTTATGGATATACCAGAATTTGTTTACCCATTTACCTACTTTTGGGTACTTGGGTTATTTCAAATTTACTCTTTTAAATAAAGCTACTGTGTATGCGCATGTATACTTCTTTGTACACACATGGTTTCATTTTTCTTGGGTGAAAACGTAGAAGTGAAATTGCTAAATCATCTGGTGCTAAGTGTTTAATTTTTTTTAAGAAGCTGTGAATTGTTTTCTAAAGTAGTTGTACCATTTTATACTTCCAGCAATTTGTGAGGCTTCCAGTTGTTCTATAGTCTTTATGGTATTTGCAGTTATCAATATTTTTAATGCTTGTCATTCTAATATATAGTGATAGTTTATTGGGCTTTTAATTTGCATTTCTCTGATAGTAAATAATATTGATCATATTTTCAGATGCTTGTTGGTCACTCATGCTTGCCTGTTTTACAGTGTATATTTTTTTCATGCTAATATACTGAATTACAACAATTGATTTACCAATGCTAACCCAACCTTACATTTCTGGAATTAACCTCTTAGTCATGATTTTATTATTTTTATTATTACAGTTTTATATGCATATATTTTAAAAAGATATTTTATCTATGTTTATAAGAGATAATCTGAAGTTTTCATTTTTATATTCTCTGGTTTTGGTTTTGTTATTGTATTAATTCTTTTTATTTTATTTTGGATGCGGGGGTACACGTACATGCTACTTGGGTATATTGCATACTGGTGGGGATTGGACTTCTAGTGTACCCATTATCCAAATAGTGAAGATTTTATTACTGTATTAATTCTGGCTTTAACGTATGCCTAGTTAAGTAGGAGTAGCCTTTAATGTATGCCTAGTTAAGATCTACTCTTATGGCACATTCCTTCTGGAGTTTCAGCTGAATGCTCGGGTGTTCAATGAGGACTCTGCTTTTTAGCTACTCAAAACTCAAATGTCTCCTAGCCCCATGTGAACTCTTGTTCAGATTTCAGCTCCCAGTTTATTTGCCCAGGCTTGTGGAGTTCTACCCTATGTATTGTGAATTTGCATTAAGCAAAAGAGTGAATAAGGCCCCTATGTGTATTTCTATAGCTTTTTCTCTGGAATGCTTTTTTTTTTTTTTTTCCAGAACTTTGCCCTTCAAATCCCAGTCACTTAGCTTCACTGCACTCAGATCTTTGTCTTCTTAACCCAGCAAGACATTTATTCTCTGTTTTGGATCCCCTCCCTGCACCATGGCCTGGATAGAGCCTTGAGTAGAAAGTTGGGAAGATTGTAGGAACCACCTTATTTGTTTCCCTTTCTTTAGGGATCAGCATCCTATGTCACCTGTTGTCTAATATCTGATCATAGTTTTAAAATACACTTTATTCCTTTTTCTGTTTTCTTTTGTTTTTACTGTGAGAGGGTAAGTTCTTTATTATAGTCAAAGGTAGAATTTCAGTGCCCTACATTTTGTTGTTGTTTAAAACCAATTGAGTTAGGCACAGTGTCTGATCCTGCACTCTTTGGATAGAGTGAATAAAACACTGCATGAATGAATAAAGCACTGGGTGTTTTTTCTAATTGAGGGGCAATATGTGCCATCTTATTTGAAAGAAGCCATAAATAAACATCCATTCATCAGTTGGATAGTCACTGAATCTGAAACCACTTTGGTCAAGTGACAAGACTTAGGAACATGACTAGGATCCCTTAAGAGCTACCTATTTGTTTTTCTAACAATCCAAATATTATTTACAAAATGGTGAAAGTGCTTTTGGCTCATTAAAAAAATCTAGTTAGGCTTATTTAATCACTGTTTTTTCCATCCTCAAAAATAGTACGTGAATTAAAACCAGAAAAAAAATCCTAATTTATTTGAATATATGCAGCAAAATTTTATATAATTTTAGCAGTAGGCTTAAGTTAGCAATGGAGAGGATAACTAAGGCCAGTATGCCATAAAAAATGAATATTGGTATTTTATTTTATTGGCTCAGAATTTCAACATTTAATTTGGTTCCGTCAAATATTATAAAGATAACACTGATGATGAACACCGTGAGGGCATGTATTTCAGAATCATGATTTTGAATCACGATGAAAATTTGTATTACTGACCCACACCATTTTGTCTATTTCCTTTTATAACTATAATAAGCAATTATAGAACAATTGCTTGAAGTTAGAGCTTAGCCTGTAAACATAAATTACTGAAACAAACTGGCCCTTTAGGGTATCAGACTGTTGAATCGGCCTCTAATCAACAGAGTATACCAACCACAAATAATTTTATATATTCCTGGCATTGATGTATAATAGGTATACAGTTTGAAAATTATTATTTTGCTTTTCCCTTTTGCCTTTTTGAGTATAAGGCATTTTCACTAGTTCCCAAAAGGTGAACACTGCCTGGGACTATATTAGGAGCTCAGAGTACAGAATACAAAGAGAAAGACGCAGTTAATATTCAGCTTCTGACATGAAAAGAAAATTGTGTCATACATTAGTCTTGCAGATCTTACCATAGCCCTGAAAGATGGCTGCTGAAATTCCCTTATTCCCTTCTTTAGCATAATAGTAAAGCTAGTTTTTAAGGACTCTACATAGTTTTCCCCAACAGTGTAAAGAAGAGACCCCTTCTAAGACAGGCCTTCTCCCTCAAAAGGCTGGCCCTGGGATTTGCATGAAGAGGAGTAGAGAGATAAAAAAATACCAGAACATGTAGATACCTGTGTCCCATTTCCTTTTGGGGCTTTGGTCAGGGTTAAACTTGGGAGGCATGAATTTAGGGGGGTCACTATGGATAGGGCTCTGCATGTAGTATTTGTTTGGGTCTTTGGGAGAAGACTACCCACATTAACGTTGGTGGTAGACCATTTCTCAGATGAATACCTTGAAATTTACATTTTCTGAGCTAAAAGTCAGGAGACATTGCAAAGGGCAAGGGGATCCCAACAGCACATGCGGAAGTAGACATGTCAATGAGGGGCCAGGTGGAAGAGGACTCAGACTCAGGACTCTGCAGCCAGCAGGAGCTGAAAGCAGGCTGAACTGGTAGCGATGAGATGGCTGATACTCCCTATGGGCTGATACTCCCTATGATTGCCTCTAGAACCAAACCTGAATCATGAATTACTGGCTCTAAACTGCAGTAAAGGAGGTCAGCAGAGCTCACAGAGAGCAGGTCCACAAAAGCCACTGTCTTGTAGAATAGTAGACAACAGGTTGCACGTATCTGAGGATTAGCATGAAGTTATTTCCACCAATGGCATGAGGATAGCCATGCCCACAAGGAAATTTGTGCCATACACTCTACACTTCTCTATTCATGCAGACTCCTTAAAGAAGTTAGAGGGAACAGGAAAATATTAGAGACAGAGAACATTTTTATCAAGAGAAAATGAACCCTACATAGATTGGACTAAGCTTTAATCCAGACTAGATAATTAATTTTTCCCATTACTCACTAGAGTGGAAAACACAGAGATTATTTGAGGACAGGAGTTTGTTGGGACAAATGAAAAAGCTTAATTTCCTCTGTATGTTTAACCTGAATCAAAAGAAATCAATTAATGGCTTATGATTTTATTGTAAATTTTAGACAAATTATCTTTATCTGCATTAGCTTCATTAAAGACATAAACCTAAAATATACAAAGTACTGTTTGAAATACTATGGCAATACATGCACGCATAACTCCGTCAATGCACGTGAGAGTGCTCTTATTTTCTGCTGCTCCTCTGTCCTATGTTCTTCTCATCCCATGCTGGCATCACAGTACCATGGCTAACCACTCAAAAGGTTGTTTTTCACTCAGACGAGAAACAGGCTTTACTAGTTTGTCAAAATAGCAACCTGGGCAGCACTCAACTTGGTAGGTAAGAAGAAATTGATTTTGCCCTCCTGTACAATGAGGAACCCAAATATTTTTAAGATATGGTTTCTGCTGTCAGATGCATAATTTTATCAAGAAGATAAATAATGTATAAATGTTGACTAGTCAATCGGGTACCATATGATGTAGGACATGTAACTGATAGAGTAAATGATTGCTGCAGGAATTCATAAAAGGAAGAGGGAACTGGAGCCTGGGAACATCAAATAAATGTTCATCAAGGGTGTGGTTCTTGAGATGCACCATGAAGCAATTTGAAGCAGTGGAGAGGATGAAGGAGGAAATTCACTGATAGCAGGAATGGCCCTCAAATTCCCAATATGCTAGACTAAGTCAAGTATGCTTTGTACAAGGCATGTAAAAATATGGGTTCAAAACTTGTCTGCCACTTACTGTGTGAACTTGGACAAGTGACCTCAGCTCTTTGAATCCATTTCCTCATCTGTGCAAATGTCATAATAATACCCAAATTACAGCATTTTGTAGGGTTAAATGAAATAACTTAGAAGGCACTGAGTTCACTATCTGGTGCATAGCTTAACAACGTAACCTAACTAATTTCCTTTCTATTCATCACTGCCTTTCATCTCTTTTGATTCAGCAAGTTCCCCTTTTCCCCTTACAGCAGATTTTGTTCCATACAGCGTTTTCCTTTTCCATTATTACTTTGTATGATACCCTTTCAATGCCTGTTATATTAAAAATTCAGAAAGGGTCACTTTATACAAATGCTTATAAAAGTAACCACAAAACCAAGAGTATTTAACTCTACTGCCACAGATTTAAATAAATGTAATATGTACCCTTTTCACAAGCTCTATTTTAACCCCAAAATACAATATGCTGTTTCTCATAATAGTTAAAATGACTACATGTACTAGAGACTTTGTGTTGCAGACATTATATTTTCTTATCATCTGTGAATATGGTTATTATGTTCTGTTGGCTATTTTCTGTTTAAATTGCACAGTGTATAGGGGATTTAGACACAGGGTAATTTAGTCATGTGGCTCTTGTCATAACCCTGTCTGGTCAGAGAAATCTGAGCTCAGCTATTCCGGTGTTTGCTCTACTTCATCCTAGCCCTCCGGATAAAGTGGAGGTAAGGAATTCTGCACATGTGGAATTAATGAATTGATTGAATTCATATCATAATTAATTGGATAATATAGTCAAGCTTTCTTCTGGAAATAAAAATCTATCTGCATTTTGAATACCTGTCCATAAATGGTAAAATTGTATTTCCTACGAGTTTTGCAGGGTGGACACAAAACATGGGGACTTGCCAACAAAAACATCAGTCAGTTTATAGCTAAATAGGTGTTATGTGCAGTGTAGCAGGTTGGGTTATGAACTGACAAGGAGAGACCAATATACATGCACACACACCCACCACACATACCCACTTTTTTTCTCTCTCTCTCTTTCCAGAGCAGAAACAGGTGGAATATTTTTAATAAAGTTTTTCTCATGCTCTGGATTCTATATACTTGTTTCATTCCTGTACAGTTAGGATCTTGCTAAGATCGGGAGAGATGGTGAATTCTTGCTACTTGCCTGCTCTTTTCTACTTAAGCTTACATCTCATTATTAACACGAATAATCTATGTGCTTCTGTTTAAGGAATTGTTTATCAGATTCCCCTGCATCATGAACCTAACTCAGAACTAGCAATGCTAGCTGGCATAGAAAATGGATTCAGAATGTCTCTGAAAAATATCTTTGCATGTGGCTTGCAAATGTCCCAGAACATCTGCCACCCCAGACTAGATACTCACTGAATCCCACTTTTCCTTTTCATCAGACTATTAGTAGATACTCAATCCTACATTTTCTTTCTTTCTGGAATGGAAGGATGAGAGTGGGCTGCTGGAAACATGGTACAATATAGCAAGAACCACTAAGAATTTGTGGAGGGAAAGCTGGCAATTACAGGCCTCACCCAGCTCCCATGCAGCCCAAAAGGCTGGTCTTACCCCAGCGTGTCCCCCCAACAGCACCAAGTTTATTTCCAGGCAGCAGGTGAGCAGGGCTGGGAACTTGCCCCAGGCTACAAGCTCCCCACTGAGAAGACAAGCAGGACTTTCAGATTTTGCAGCTCCCTGCCTGCCATGGCTTTTATGCTCATGTCTACACTCCCAGTTCACCTCCTCCCCCAGGTTCTGTCCAGGAAACTTTGCATTTAGTCTTTCCCCAATTCCAGTGGCAGCCCTCCCAAGGACTCCTGTGAGATAAAGTAAGAAATGGCTTCCCTGGAGGTCTAGAGTGCCCACAAGGTCCTTCTCGCTGCTTCCTCTACCTCTATATTTTGCCGGCTCTCTAAATTCATCTCAGGTCCACGTAAGGTCAAATCTGTCTCCTGTGATCTCGATCTTCAGGTTCCCCAGTGAGGGTGTGTGTTCAGGGGTAGATGATCCCCCTTTCACACTTTAGGCACTCACAGTTTTTCAGCTGCCTCCTGGAGCCTGCAGTAGCAATCTGCTCCCAAATTTTTCTTTTCAGTCAAAAGAACAACACAAAAGTCTCATGTCTAAATGCATGAGTCTCTTCAGTATCCCCTTCCTCCATACCTCTTTTCATTATTTTGCAGCAGATAACTGGTCTCATCAAAAATGAGAAATAAACAGAAAGGAATCATTCTAGGGCTTAAGCATAAAACTTCAAAAATGACTATGAGAGAGAGAGAAGAAAAACTCATACAGAAATGAGGAGTTTAGACAAATCATTCACTATAATTATAAATAATAATTCAAACAGCATAATATCTCTTTTAAAATGAAATATCAAGCTGAAACAGCTCAGAAAGAAATAGGAGAAACCATGGACAAAAAATAATCTAGGCATAAAAATTTCACACAAAATAAAATAATTATTGAGAAAATGATAGGTATGCAAAAGAGATAAAGTAATCTGATATATAATTGATGTTCATAGTGCAGACAGCAAAACAAATGGAACAGGGGAAAAAAATTCAAAAATATAGAAGAAAAGATATGGAAACAAAAATGGAACTGAAAGACTGAAATTGTTGATCACCACGTACCACCAAAAAAAAAATGTAGACAATTATCAAAGTTAGAATATATCCCTGGAATATTTAATATAAAAATTTGACAAAAAATGAACAATTCCAAGATATATTTAGAAAAGTTGCAAAACTACAAGGATTTAAAAAAATTATAAGGGATTGGCAGAAAAGGCAGGATGCATATAATCCCAAGCAAGGAAGTAGACAAAACTGTGAGCCTGCCAATTAATTTATTCACATTTATAGCATGGTCTAATGTGGAAACACATATTTAAATGTAAACAAAGAAATAAAGAGTGCTCTAAGCTTCATGCATTTATTTAGCTTTAGGGAGATATATTAAAATGTAAGCACTTCCTCTTGTTTTAGAGAAACATTTATCTGAAGTCTTTTGCTTCAGGTAATTCAGCAATTACTTTAAATTTCAGAGAATTTTACTTCTGTTAAATGGGATTAAAATTAAATTTAATGCTTATAAATTGAGTGTATATTCTAATGCCTTCATTTTTAAAAAAATAACTTTAAAACCTATCTGTACACAAGGATAGAAAGATGTTTGAAATGTTAGCAAATGTTGGTTATTCCTTGGTTGTGAAATGGAATCATGTTGTTTTTTATTCTTTATGCTTTCTTCTCTGTGTTTTCATACTTTTCTGTATTTTTTAGTTTTTACATAGATAGTTTTTATGAAAATTATAATTGTGCATTAAGAAATAAATAGTAATGGACTTGGGTATCCTGTCTTAATCTCTGACTACCTGTTTTAATGATAGAAATGACATTTGAAATGCTTTTTCTTCAAATAAGAAATAATTTGCATGTATTTATTGTGTCCATTATGAGAGTCTCATCAATGTCTGCTGACAGGTGTCATGATCGCAAGCATTAATTAAACTATGGGGTCTATACACAAAAAGGCCACCCTAAGAATCACATCAGATAAAAGATGTGACAACACAGGCAACTCAAGTGTCAACCCTCTATAACTGTCAACTCAAGGATTAAAATATTTCCAACATCAGTGTGTTTTATTATGTCCCTTCCTGTTACTCATTTATACAATACTCTGAGGCACACTGAATAATTTTTTGTCTTTATCTATTTCTATTCAGGAAACTGAAGCTACCCTAGTAATAGTCACACTTTAATATCAATCTATATTTATAGCAAAAGACTCAGTGCACAGGTTACAAAAAAATCAGTGAATTGTGTGAGTCAATTTTTGATGATTGCCATGATCCTATAGTTATACTGTACATGCCCAAATCAGAATACTTTTCTTAATCCTTTAGCAATTATCTTAATTGAGATTCTCACAATCCTAGCTAAGATGGGGGGAATCTCCCAAATGACCCCCTTGTTCTCTTCCCCAAGCCCCATTCCCATTGATCCTCTACAGTGTACCATTCCAGAATAATTTTTCTGAAAGTCAAATCTGTTTCTCTTACCTCTATTCTTAAAAAATTATTTAATAAGTACCCACTGCCTTTCCTTTACAATCTAAATCCTGCTACATTATAGAAAGTTCATTATGACCTGGCTCCTCCCTCCCTATGTAAATCAATTTTAGAGGGGAATAATGTTTCCCCACTTGGAGTGGACATGAGGAAGGATTATTCTTCAGCATAGGCCTAGCCTCTCTCCACTCTTTACATAGTCCCGTGAGAGGTAGAGATGCGATTGATAAATTTGGGGAGAATAAACTAGAATATGCATGGCAAGCATCGTTTCTTCTTGATCTGGGGAGCGAGCTGCTCCTGAGCACCATGACTCCTACCCCTCCTCTGGGTGTTTGTTTGCCAAGGTCCCCTCCTTCTTTCACTGGGCCAAGAAATTGAATCCATCCTGGGCTTCAGAATTACTGAATTTATTTGGCTACCAAACCTAAAAACCACATGCTCAGTCTGGCTTCTATTAGTAGAAAACAAACCAACAAAAAGAAATATTTTTCCCCCATTTGCTACTTTTTATTTATTTCCCAACTACTTTTTAAGAATCCAGGTGGAAAAGAAGGGTGCTGTTCTCTGGATGCCTCCTCCAAAAACCCCAATAAAATCTCACATTTTATGGAGGGATTACATTTGGTCAAAGACTGCATTGCTGAGTGCTGTAGTATGGGTTGTATCATTGAGTTATGACAGCTCTCCCTCTCTACACAGCTTCCTCCTCTGGGCCCTTGCCTCCGTGGGGTTCCTCAACCTCTCTCACCACCCCATGTCCTCAACCTCCATGTCATCTCCTCCTAGCTACAAAGGGAAGGGAAGTTTCCATATTTTATTTTGCAAAATAATAATAAAAATTTTAGGATAAATCAAGAAATAGAACTTGTAAAGTGGTCACATAGGCTGACTTCCTACAAAATGTAAAGTTCAAGCAATATTTAGTTGTTATACACACTTTTTAAAACTTTTGGCCCAAACGTTTAAATATTCGGTGATGCAAGTGGTTTTGGGCCCTGAAGCTTATGTTTCTAGCATGGTGGTTAAGGATAGGATGAGAAGAAAGGGATTTCCTGACTATAACTGAGCTAGATGGGGGAATTTTTAATCCAGAGTTCCTTCTTGGCAAAGAATGAACATACCCAGTCTTTTGATTTTTCCTGGTATGCAATTTTAGGTCCTCAGTGAAAATGAATTTTATACATTTTTATTATTATTATTTTGAGACAGAGTCTCACTCTGTCCCCAGGCTGGAATGCAGTGGTGTGATTTTGGCTCACTGCAAGCTCTGCCTCCCAGGTTCAAGTGACTCTCCTGCCTCAGCCTCCCGAGTAGCTGGGATTACAGGCACATGCCACCACGCCCAGCTAATATTTGTATTTTTAGTAGAGATGGGGTTTCACCATGTTGTCCAGGATGGTCTCGATCTCCTGCCTCAGCCTCCCAAAGTGCTGGGATTACAGGCCTGAACCACAATGCCTGGCCATGAATTACATTTTTTAATGTGGTAAAATCCAATTAGAACTTGACCCCTGGTAAAATAACATTGTATGTTTCTTTTTAATTGTTTTTTCAGACAAAGGACATAGTGTCTCCCCAAATAAATTAGAGAAACATTCTTATCAAAAGAGTAAACCAGTGTGATTCCTTAAAAAAAAAGGAGTTTCATAGAAGGTTTTACTTATTATTTGTTATGCTTTAGCATATATTTGCAAGGCAGATTATAGGGAAAGGAAGAGTTATGTTGGGTGACCTTGATTAAGAATAATTGTCCGATATTATTTTTACTACCCTCTGTTGCCATGAAAGGACATGCTATTGCATCATTACATGATGGGTGCCTGAATGTTCAGTTCAATGTAGGAGTTCTCCAGAATCTCATATAACATCATATTGCCCTTCTTTTCTGATTCTTAGTCCTGTTTTTTCTCTGTTATGTTTCTGATACAGGGTTCATGACAAAAAGTGAATTCTTCTATAATTGCTGAAGAAAAAAATGCCATTAATAAATATATTTACAGAGCAATAAAAATAGACTCAAGTAAGAATATTTTTCCTACTCTTCCATATTTGAAGCAATATTTAATATTAAGCTATAGCATAATAAATAAGAAATAAGAGGAAAACTACATATATGTATTTTAAAAAATATAACATTAAAAGTATTAATATCTTAAGATAATTACATGTGTAAGAGATTTTTTACTTCTTACAATAAATAGTAAAAACCTCATATTAAAAATCTATGTTTAATTACTCGGTTAAAGTATATTACAAACCAGAAACTTATCATTCTTATTTCAATAATTTTGTTTAAAGCATTCAGAGAGAAAATGTATAGGAACAGCAGACAGCCAAATAACTTCTAATTTGTAATAAGTGAGACAAACCTTTTCCAAGGAAATATAGTTTCAAAATTGAATCAATATCTTATTTTAGTTAATTTTGTTCCATTAAAATTGAAATTAGTAGAAATTGTCAGCCATCAAGCCAATATTTCAACTTAATCTGAAAGTGTCACTTTCTGAAAGTAGAATATCAAGGCAGTAGCAGCAGAATGGACTGGGAACTTTCTTTTTTTTTTTTGAATTTATAATTTTCTTTATTATACTTTAAGTTTTAGGGTACATGTGCACACCATGCAGGTCTGTTACATATGTATACATGTGCCATGTTGGTGTGCTGCACCCATTAACTCGTCATTTACATTAGGTATATCTCCTAATGTTACCGCTCCCCGCTCCCCCAACCCCAGAACAGTCCCCGGAGTGTGATGTTCCCCTTCCTGTGTCCGTGTTCTCATTGATCATTTCCCACTGATGAGTGAGAACGTGCAGTGTTCGGTTTTTTGTCCTTGTGAAAGTTTGCTGAGAATGATGGTTTCCAGCTTCATCCATGTCCCTACAAAGGACATGAACTCATCATATTCTATGGCTGTATAGTATTCCATGGTGTATATGTGCCACATTTTCTTAATCCAGTCTATCGTTGTTGGACATTTGGGTTGGTTCCAACTCTTTGCTATTGTGAATAGTGCCACAATAAACATATGTGTGCATGTGTCTTTATAGCAGCATGATTTATAGTCCTTTGGGTATATATACCCAGTAATGGGATGGCTGGGTCAAATGGTATTTCTAGTTCTAGATCCCTGAGGAATTGCCACACTGACTTCCACAATGGTTGAACTAGTTTAAAGTCCCACCAACAGTGTAAAAGTGTTCCTATTTCTCCACATCCTCTCCAGCACCTGTTGTTTCCTGACTTTTTAATGATCGCCATTCTAACTGGTGTGAGATGGTATCTCACTGTGGTTTTGATTTGCATTTCTCTGATGGCCAGTGATGATGAGCATTTTTTCATGTGTCTTTTGGGTGCATAAATGTCTTCTTTTGAGAAGTGTCTGTTCATATACTTTGCCCACTTGTTGATGGGGTTGTTTGTTTTTCTCTTGTAAATTTGTTTGAGTTCATTGTAGATTCTGGATTTTAGCCATTTGTCAGATGAGTAGATTACAAAAATTTTCTCCCATTCTGTAGGTTGCCTGTTCACTCTGATGGTAGTTTCTTTTGCTGTGCAGAAGCTCTTTAGTTTAATTAGATCCCATTTGTCAATTTTGGCTTTTGTTGCCATTGCTTTTGGTGTTTTAGACATTAATTCGTTGCCCATGCCTATGTCCTGAATGGCATTGCCTAGGTTTTCTTCTAGGGTTTTCATGGTTTTAGGTCTAACATTTAAGTCTTTAATCCATCTTGAATTAATTTTTGTAAAAGGTGTAAGGAAGGGATCCAGTTTGACATATGGCTACCCAGTTTTCCCAGCATCATTTATTAAATAGGGACACCTTTCCCCATTTCTTGTTTTTGTCAGGTTTGTCAAAGATCACATAGTTGTAGATGTTTGGCATTATTTCTGAGGGCTCTGTTCTGTTCCAGTGGTCTATATCTCTGTTTTGGTACCAGTACCATGCTGTTTTGGTCACTGTAGTCTTGTAGTATAGTTTGAAGTCAGGTAGCATGATGCCTCCAGCTTTGTTCTTTTGGCTTTGGATTGACTTGGCGATGTGGGCTCTTTTTTGGTTCCATATGAACTTTAAAGTAGTTTTTTCCAATTCTGTGAAGAAAGTCATTTTTCACATTCATTGGCATTGAATCTACAAATTACCTTGGGCAGTATGGCCATTTTCACAATATGGATTCTTCCTACCCATGAACATGGAATGTTCTTCCATTTGTTTGTATCATCTGTTATTTCGTTGAGCAGTGGTTTGTAGTTCTCCTTGAAGAGGTCCTTCACATCCCTTGTAAGTTGGATTCCTAGGTATTTTATTCTCTTTGAAGCAATTGTGAATGGGAGCTCACATGATTTGGCTCTCTGTTTGTCTGTTATTGGTGTATAAGAATGCTTGTGATTTTTGCACATTAATTTTGTATCCTGAGACTTTGCCGAAGATGCTTATCAGCTTCAGGAGATTTTGGGCTGAGACGATGGGGTTTTCTAGATATACAATCATGTCATCTGCAAACAGGGACAATTTGACTTCCTCTTTTCCTAATCGAATACCCTTTATTTCATTCTCCTGCCTGATTGCCCTGGCCAGAACTTCCAACACTATGTTGAATAGGAATGGTGAGAGAGGGCATCCCTGTCTTGTGCCAGTTTTCAAAGGGAATGCTTCCAGTTTTTGCCCATTTAGTATGATATTGGCTGTGGGTTTGTCATAATAGCTCTTGTTATTTTGAGATACATCCCATCAATACCTAATTTATTGAGAGTTTTTAGCATTAAGGGGTTGTGCATTTTGTCAAAGGCCTTTTCTGCATCTATTGAGATAATCATGTGTTTTTTGTCTTTGGTTCTGTTTATATGCTGGATTACATTTATTGATTTGCATATGTTGAACCAGCCTTGCATCCCAGGGATGAAGCCCACTTGATCATGGTGGATAAGCTTTTTGACGTGTTGCTGGATTCGGTTTGCCAGTATTTTATTGAGGATTTTTGCATTGATGTTCATCAAGGATATTGGTCTAAAGTTCTCTTTTTTTGTCGTGCCTCTGCCAGGCCTTGGTATCAGGATGATGCTGGCCTCATAAAATGAGTTATGGAGGATTCCTTCTTTTTCTATTGATTGGAATAGTTTCAGAAGGAATGGTACCTGCTCCTCCTTGTACCTCTGGTAGAATTCGGCTGTGAATCCATCTGGTCCTGGACTTTTTTTGTTGGTAAGTTATTAATTATTGCCTCAATTTCAGAGCCTGTTATTGGTCTATTCAGAGATTCAACTTCTTCCTGGTTTAGTTTGGGAGGGTGTATGTGTCCAGTAATTAATCCATTTCTTCTAGATTTTCCAGTTTGTTTGCATAGAGGTGTTTATAGTATTCTCTGATGGTAGTTTGTATTTCTGTGGGATCGGTGGTGGTATCCCCTTTATCATTTTTTATTGCATCTGTTTGATTCTTCTCTCTTTTGTTCTTTATTATTCTTGCTAGCGGTCTATCAATTTTGTTGATCTTTTCAAAAAACGAGCTCCTGGATTCATTAATTTTTTGATTGGTTTTTTGTGTCTCTATCTCCTTCAGTTCTGCTCTGATCTTAAGTTATTTCTTGCCTTCTGCTAGCTTTTGAATGTGTTTACTCTTGCTTCTCTAGTTCTTTTAATTGTGATGTTAGGGTGTCAATTTTAGATCATTCCTCCTTTCTCTTGTGGGCATTTAGTGCTATAAATGTCCCTCTACACACTGCTTTAAATGTGTCCCAGAGCTTCTGGTATGTTGTGTCTTTGTCCTCATTGGTTTCAAAGAACATCTTTATTTCTGCCTTTGTTTCATTATGTACCCAGTAGTCATTCAGGAGCAGGTTGTTCAGTTTCCATGTAGTTGAGCAGTTTTGAGTGAGTTTTTTAATCCTGAGTTCTAGTTTGATTGCACTGTGGTCTGAGAGACAGTTTGTTATAATTTCTGTTCTTTTACATTTGCTGAGGAGAGCTTTACTTCCAACTATGTGGTCAGTTTTGGAATAAGTGTGGTGTAGTGCTGAGAAGAATGTATATTCTGTTGATTTGGGGTGGAGAGTTCTGTAGATGTCTATTAGGTCCACTTGGTGCAGAGCTGAGTTCAATTCCTGGATATCCTTGTTAACTTTCTGTCTCGTTGATCTGTCTAATGTTGACAGTGGGGTGTTAAAGTCTCCCATTATTATGGTGTGGGAACTTTCTATTAGATTAATCATCAAGTTAGAGATTGAAGAGATCATTTATTTCTTCCAAAAGAAATGATATACCTCTAGCGAAAATACGATTTTTAAATTAGTGTCTACTAACAGTAATCAGATACTTTTAGTATGAAAAGTAATCAGATTCTTGACCTTAGTCAAATTACTGAGAAGTTAAATGTAAAACTAACCTTAATGTCTAAACACATGCAGACATTATTGCTTTTGTAGAAAATACTTCTATGCCAGGCAGAAATAATAGGTCTGAAATGTGACCAAACCCATTACCTGACTCCTCTCAGCAGATGGTCAGGAATGCAGAGGTAAAGGCAGGCAATTGCAGAACTATTAGTCTCTCAACATGGCTGGATAGACATCAAATAGATTACCTCCCAAGCTAAGCAAATCCATGACACTTCAATCAGTGCTATTCTCAGTAGCTGTGCAAAACCTGTTTGATGATGATATGCCAACTTTTAGCTTATTTGGTATGACTATAATTGGCACAAAACAATGTATGATATTGTGCTGAAAACAACACATCTGTATGGTAGATCTAAATTTCTGAAGTTGGACTGAGATTTCTTTTCATTCCTGTTATTGATCTAATGCCAACCTTCCTAAGTTTCAAGTTTATTTTCTGCCAGTATGTTGCCAAATATCAGGCAGGTTAAGAAGATGATATTTTTCCAACATTAAGATTCACAGAAAATAAGATTCTATAAAACCTCAAATAATAGCGTTACAATTTATAATACACTATTTACACAAGAGAAGTAGTGTTCATTCAAATTAAAAGAACCTGTCTAAATTTGGTAAGAGAAAATGATTTTCAATGGACTGTCTTATAAACTCTTGAATGTGTTTGAGTATATTGCAGCTATCCATTAAGAATAGCAAAAGTTAAAAGATATTGATTTGCTTTTATAAGTAAGAGTTTATTTTCTTTTACTTGGCTTCAGAGGCAATGAACTTATGTTCAACTTTGTGCTCTCATGGATTTGGAAAGAAAAGAATTTCTGAGTGCCCTTTTCTCACCCTTCACTCTTTCTGCCCCCACTTCTTAATTTGAATAAGAACCTTTTCTGCTTGAGTGTTAGATACAAGTGTTTGTGTTTTTATGCTATGCCATTAAAACATTTTTATTTATCAATTTATTCACTCAAAAATTCATTTTTGTTATTGGGCAACTGTTCTGTGACAGGAAATGCCCTGCTCATCTGTAAGGTCTATTTTAGAAGATGCTACAGGATCAGCACTGGCTACCTAATTTGCAAGTGCAGTGCAAATTGAAAACATGAGGTCCTTTGAACAGAAATTATCGAGACTTTTAAGAACATTAACCAAGGGTAGAGCAATTGTACAGACTGCATGCTCATCAAGCTGGCCCTGCAGGTGATTTTAGCACTGAGCTTTCTTTATTCTTTTCAGTGTGAAAAAACCTCATGATTTATGTCTGCTTAGAATTTTTTTAAAACTATGGAATAACATCAAAGGACAACCATGCCCTTTACTAAGAGTATATATGTTTATATTTATGTACACATTATTTATTTAATTCAGAAGCACATGTTTCCAGGAAGGGTCAGTGATGCTTTTGCATAATGCCGTTATACAAAATTGTTTTTTTTTTTTTTTCGCTTACAGAACTAAATGCTTCAGAGATAAAGAAGCACAAATGGTGGTCTGTATAATTTGATTCTAGGGTCCCTTCCACATTAAGAATAATTCCTTTCTCTGATATGAATAAATAGCCAATTAAACAAACAACCTACCTACAAGACCTATGGTATTAAGCGTGGAAGTACTGTCAACTATAAACACAGCATAGAAAGATCTTTGCTTCTAGAAACAAATCAAAGTCAGAATAAGGTGAATTTAAACTGCATTTATTGATTCAACAAATATTTAATTAAGTCCCTCCAATGTATCAGGCATTCTTCTAGGTGTTGGGAATACAGGTGGGACCAAAACAGACAAAGATGTCTGTCCTCATGGAGCTCAAAATCTAATAGTGGATAGCACAAAAAATGATCATGAAGCTGACACCCATGTATAAATTTTTAATCTTTCTTTACTACTTATTTTATGAGAGAGCACCGAATCCTAACCACTAGACCTCCAGGGAAAATACTAATTTTAAAAGAAGGTTTTCTTAGAAGGCAAATACTGGGAATCTCTATTCATTTATTCATTCAACAAAAACAAGTTCTGGATCTTAACATTTAGGATTTACTCTATAATTATGCAGTTGCAATAGTAAAATATATTATTACTGTAAGAAAAGTAATTTTGACTGCATCCTAGGCTTATCTCACAATTCTGTCTTATCTCACAGTTCTGTCTTATCAATGCCTTCAAAAGGTTTAATTGTCCTATCCAGGGATTGCCAATATGTGACAGTTACACCACTATTTTTCTTTCCTTTGCCCCTGGTAAAGGACACTAACAGATTTGATCTCCTTTATCCTCTGAAATTAAAGATAGCTTGGCAAAAATCTGCTAAGGTTAACCCTTCAGCCTTCTACAATAAATCCTATAATTGGCTAATAAGGTAAAACCTAATTGCCATTTTTTGCTGAGCCTGGAATTCAAAGCCCACAGTTGATCTCTGAATGGTAGGCATAATATTTAGGAAGAATGATAAATTTATGAACAAGCTGTATTACTGAAGGTAACCTAACTACTATAAATAACAGTTCTAAAATCTTGGCTTAATAAAATGCAGATTAATTTTTTATATACTTCATAAGCAGCTTGCCAGAGCATTGGGGGGGTGTGACAGGGCTCTACTCCATCCAGTTACTCAGGGAATTAGTTTGTTTTTCTGTTGTTTTTGTTTTTTTTGTTTTCCCAATGCCACCATTCCCTGTGGCCTTAAAGTCCTCCAACGAATCTCCTTTCAAGAGCTATGGGAATGAGGAAAGAAGAGTATTAAAAACTGGCAAGAGGGCTTTTTAAGTGTCAGGCCTGTACGTGGCATATTTTATTTTTCCCGCATTCCATTGGTCAGAACACCATCATAGGCTCATGCTTCGCAATGCAAGGAATGTTAAGAAATACAACTTGTCTATGTGCCCAAGAAAGAAACGAAATGAGATTTGAGGAATACATTGCATGACTCTACCACATCAGCCTCAAGCAGAGGTAAGATTATGATGTATTATGTCAATGTGAACTTCATTTACTACTGATAAATAATTCTTAGCTTATAGCACCCAGTCACTTAATAATACACTGAATTCAGTGTTAGTAATAGTATTGATAGGAGTTAGCCAGCTTGCTTTAGGCAGACAGTAAGGGAAGGGTCCCTGGAGAACCGTCGACCCACCTCAAAAGTGCTTATACCAGGTGTTTTATGCAGATAAGGGAACTTGCACAAAGGGCTTGCCTAAACATGCCCAAAGTGGAAAATTTAGTTCCTTAACACATGCGCAGGAAGACAAATGAATCAATATGGAGTAGCTCAGTTTAAGGGCCCACATGTGCACAGGAAGGATGGGGTGGAGCTACCAGGAACTCACACTTTAAGCCCGGGTATTGAACTGTAAAGGGGACAACAACTGGCAACCTGCTTTTCAGGTCCCCTCTCTTTGCTGAGAGTTTTCCTTTCACTTAATCAATTCTACTCCACCCATTCTCTGGGGTCTGCATGCCTAATTCTTCCTGGTCATGAGACAAGAACTTGGACCTAGCTTAACTAAGGAGTAGAAATCCTGCATTATGTTGGTGGCCCATATGGAGATACCTGAAGGATGAGTAAATGCAGACCCCAAACCTTTCACTGTCATCCACCAAGCCTTTTCATCCTCAACCTTTTTTCTGAAGTTGGCCAAGACCCTCAGACTTTTCTATGGATTTTTCCTTCCTTTCTTCATGGTTAGAAATGGCCCCAATCTTTTCTTTTATAATGTTAAAAGCATTGCTGCAAACTGCAGAGATATTACTAGGTAGAATGAGCATTTGGCCCAGCCATCAGATATGCAATTCAGAACAATGTGATTTCCATCTGTTCCTAAAGGCATCCCCCACCCACACCCCAACAGCCACAGGTAGGCACGCAGGACAGACAGGTGAGCGGCCGCTCCCCAGCACCCCCAGGTGGGCTGCATGGCCTTGTCTGCCACATGCATATGCTGCATCCAATGGCCACATGGGGCAGGAATGAGACATAGCCACCACTCATCCCCAGGGTGGTCTTGGGGGCCAAGAGCTCCATGCAGCCAGCTGGCCAGTTTTTCCTGCTCACCATCCCCTCCCACCATGTGTCCACAGAGGCTTTCCTTCCCTGGCCGAGCCAAGAAGAGGATAAAACAATTAAGAGTTTCTCTCCCTGTTGGAGGAGCCCATTTGCATAAAGCAAGAGGCTTTTTGTCTCCCAGCCATCTTCCCCACACTTAAGCTGTTTTTTCATTTTGTTTTGTTTTTCTCTTTTCTCCACCATACCAGGAGTTAGCACATACACATAGCCCTGTGAATACAGGGAGCTTTTCTATGAGAGAGGGTTTTTTTGTTTTGTTTTGTTTTGTTTTGTTTTTTCCCTACCTTAAAACTCTGCTTATGATAGGCAAGCAATGGAGGACTGATCCCATGGGCTGCTGGCAGCAAATTTGGTGAGAGCCATCTGTGGCATAATCTAAATTAATTCATGTATCCCCTGAGGTACTCTTTTGTCCCAAACTCAATTCCAGGCTTTGAGTTGAAACCACAGGAGGGAAAACTGGATTTAAGGGATGCAGAGGCAGGCAACAACAGAAGATGGGGCACAATGCAGGTGAGCATGACTAATTCCTACTGGATAGGCCCTCCCACTTCGTGGATGAAGGTTATACTTGCATCCATGGCATAGACAAGATCTAGGAACTCAAAAGTTACTGACAGCAGGGAAGAGGCAGTGCATGGGCAAATATGGATAATTCCCACCCCTTAGGCCTCACTGTTAACATGGGTGAAAGCTGTGTTGGCATCCATGGGTGGCACCCTACTGAGGTCACCAGGACTTGGGGATATAAAATGGGAGAAAGAAGGAGGATTCCTCTTTTTCTCTCCCTCACATACTCTGGGTATTTGCTTGGAAGATAAAGGAACTAGGAATTCCTTGTTCCCCTCTTTCTAGATGGGTAACCAATCATCTTCAGTATGTATTTTTCTCAAATACCTCATGAATCCCTGGGACTCCTTTGGATAAAACACATTCTTTTTTCTCCTCTGTTTTCCTTTTGCAGATGAGTAATTATGTCCCTGTACCACAGGACATGACACTCCTCCTCAGATGCATACCCAAATTGGGAAAAATTAATTTCTTTAAACTTTAAACTACTTGGCTTAAAATTGAACTCAGGGGGAGGGAATGCAGAAGCCCGACATGCCGGCAAAAGTGTAAAAGTTCTTACCAGTCAGACTTCTGGTCTCCCTCTCCCTGTGCAAACCAGTTGAGTGAATAATATAATCACTGTTTATATCCTCTGTAAAGTTTTAATTAATGAAAAAAAGGATTTATGAGGCTAGTCTTAAGCTGTGGTGAATCTGTTGTACTTTGTGCTAAGAATTTGTCTTTATCTTTCTATCAGAAAGAGGAGTACCTTAGGATAGAATGCATCCCTAGAAACCAATAAGCCCTCTATTCAAGCCACCCCAGCAAACTGGTCAGTAACAAACTTTGCTGCAGGTCTCCATCTTGTTTTATGTCCTTGGGAGCATAACCTGTAACAACATGACAGTACTTTGTTTTGGTCTCTGCCATTTTACAATGGTGACCTTGGTTCAATCCTGGCTTAGGGAATGAGTACTTTTTGGTTAATATCTGTGTGACTTTTGTCATTTGCTGATTCTCTTCCCCGGCATGAACAACTTATAGCTTCCTTTCTTAAATCTTCCTTCCTCTGAAATACCTTTAAAGATTCTGGATTTTGTAAAATCTGCTTACCACCTCTTTGAAAGTACCCTGTACACTTGCTGTTAAGTCATAGCCTTAGTTGAGACTTGTTGGTTTCACCTGTGGTTTCTGACTCACAATTTAATATAAGGAAGGAGGCCTGGAGAGGGCCAAATTCTACTGACTGATGTCCAGCCCTTAGAAAACACTTGTTGATCAACAGTTTTGCTACTCTACTCATTAGGTGTAGCTGTTAGAGAATAAGAAATTGATTAAAATTGCTGGGCAAGAATGGGAAAAATGATTGGCTTACTGTGAGATACAAGAGAAAAAGATCAGCAGGTGGCAGTGTGTGTGAAAGCTGTTTTCTAAATAAAATAGAAAGCATTTCTAGGTCTACTTCCAAGAGAAAAGTAGCTGATGGAAGTCATACATTCCAACACAATGGGCCTGGGGAATAATATTTTTTAGATTAAAAACATTGCTTATTTTTTTCCATTTGCAGTGGAAAAAATCTTGTTTTAAAGAATACCACATTTTCTTTTTTTTTTTTTTTTTTTTTTTTTGAGATGGAGTCTTGCTCTGTCGCCCAGGCTGGAGTGCAGTGGCGTGATCTCGGCTCACTGCAAGCTCCGCCTCCCAGGTTCACGCCATTCTCCTGCCTCAGCCTCCCAGTAGCTGGGACTATAGGTGCCTGCCACCACGCCTGGCTAATTTCTTGTATTTTTAGTAGAGACGGGGTTTCACTGTGGTCTTGATCTCCTGACCTCGTGATCTGCCCGCCTCGGCCTCCCAAAGTGCTGGGATTACAAGCGTGAGCCATCGCGCCCGGCTCACATTTTCAATTAAGTGGTTTAGAAGACTAGTAGGGAAGCAAAATATACCAATTTCAGAAACTAATTTTATTCAGTCTCAAAATTCCATTATGATAGTACCTTCTCTGAAATTAAATTTAAAAAGAAACTCTTTATTAAAAGAGAAATAAAATAAATCTTACGTATACTCACAAATATTTCATTTCCTGAGAAAATACACAATAAAATTTGTGTTTTATTTTTTAGCCAAATAATTTTTAATTTACATTTATGCAAAGTAGCAAGCCCACAGCTGATCCAATTCTCTCATTTTAAAGAGAAAAACCAGTTAGAAGTGAAATGTTTTCTCAAATCGCAAAATGAAGTAATACAACTGAAACTCTAGAATGTGAATTCACAGTTCTTTTTACTGAAAATACTAAGTTCAAATGAGATTTTTTTTAAAGTGTTGCTTTGTGTCTATAGCCAGCAGATGATGGCTACTAATTATAATTTTATATATTTTAATTTACACATTATTTGCATTCGATTATATTTCAGATACAAACTGTAAATCCAAGCATACAATGTAAAATGAATATTTTCATTAAATCTTCTCCAGTAGAATTTTAAATATAATTGTCCAGACACCTCTGAAAATACGCCACAGATAATTTTATCACAAGAAAAGTGTGACAATTTAAAGTAAAGAGTAAGGCTCTTTTACCCACTTCTCAGAATGCAGAGCTATGATTCTAAGAGACTTGAATGGTGGGACTCAGTATAGCTATAAGCTATAATCAGGGTTAAAGGGGAAAATCAATATAACAGTTCCTAAAATTAGGGAGACAAATAGTAGTCATAAAATAAACAGTCTCTGGAGAACAGATGTGAATTATCTGTCAATCACACAACACATTTTCAGGATAAAATTGTGCAGACTACAATAGTAGAACAGAGTTTCCTCTGGAGTAGTAGCACAATTGAGAACTACAAAGAATTGACAATTTAGCTTGAGCAAATCTGAATCGTATTCAAATGCATTTCTTCTGTTGATAAAAACACATTCCTTACCATTAAGGAGCTCATAGTCTAGTTGAGAGGCTAATGTATTTGAAATAGTAATGGACGTTTTCTTCCTTTTCTAGTGTTTCTAACTCTCCCCTCCATTTGTGCAATAATATGATCTTATAACATACAAGCTTCAAAGAAGATTTATTACTGTAGAGTATGTAAATGTTTTTCAAAAGCCTAGCCTGTGAGGGAACTCAGAGCAAAGAAATCCAATGAGTTAGAGCTAAATTCCCTGACTTCAAGACAGAATATAAATTCCCTAGGTTCCAAGGAGGGAAACTTGACTGAACAGGAAGGGAGGAGACAATTGGGGTTGGCAGGGATGAAAGATCTGTAGAGCTTAACATGGGGTAACCAGATCTTCAGGGGTTCTGCTGGCAGGAGTTGAATCAGCCACCTTGCCTCTAGCTCTGGTCCAATTTAGATCACCTTAATCTACAACCTGTCTGATAGCCTCACTGGGCAGCTGCCTACCATTGTGAGGGCTGTGGACTCCACAATTCTGGGGAGTTACTATTCAAATAAATTACAATATGAATGCCACTCCCTGAGGTTTGTCACCATGCACAACAACCCTAAAAGTCTCATGGGTGCCAATGTAGCCCTTAAAGATTGCCCAGTTTCTATCCACAGCACATTGCCTATGGTTAAAAATCATGTTATGTGTCCTTTCAGGTGGCATCTGGTGAGCTTTTTCTTTGGTGACAACCAGCAACACCTCATCCCTTGACCATCCAGTAGGCTGTCTGTGCCCTAAAACTTTATTGACTACTTGAGCCATCATCCAATTTAATTTCAGTTCAACATTCAAAGACACATACAGCTATACAATTTTGTAATGCTGTTATAGAATTAAGAACAAGATGGAAAAAAATGCACAGGAAGGAACTTTACCTTGTGTTAGTGATAAGAGATTAGGGAAATTTTTAAGAAAAATTGTGGAAAGATCAGGGAAATTTTAAAAAGAATTATCATCTGAATTGAGTTTTCAATCTTGATAAAGTTTTGCAGCTTGCCAGCATTTAATTCTATAATTAACAATTGTTATAACATTTTTATGTGCCAAACATTGTTCTAAATGTTTTGGAAGAGAATAGTATGAAATAATAACGTGGCCTTAAAGTGAAGGTAACAAGTAGTAATTAAAAGTGCAGTCTCTGGGGCTGGGTTACCTAGATTTGTATTCCGGCATCCACTTCTTAATAGCTCTGAAATCTTAGGCAAGTTTCATGTCCTCTTTGTGCCTTAGTTTTCTCATCTATAAAATCTAACTACATAAGATATATAAAAAACATGCAAATCAAACCTCTAATGATAAAAACTATCATGTCTAGAATGAAAAATGCATCCAATAAGATAAACAATGAATTGGGCTTTGCAGAATGATATGGTTTCACTATGTCCCCACCAAAATCTCATCTTGAATTGTAGCTCCCATAATTCCCATGCATTTTGGGAGGGAACCAGTGGGAGATAATTGAATCATAGGGCAGGTCCCCCATACTGTTCTCATGGAACTGAATAAGTCTCATGAGACCTGCTGGTGTTATAACAGGTTTCCCCTTTTGCTTGTGCCTCTAATTCTCTCTTGCCCACAGCCATGTAAGAACATGCCTTTTATCTTCTGCCATGATTCTGAGGCCTCCCCAACCACATGGAACTGTTAGTCCATTAAACCTCTTTTTTTTTCTTTTTCATAAATTACCCAATCTCAAGTATGTCTTTATCAGCAGTGTGAAAATGGACTATTACAGTAAATTGGTACCAGTAGAGTGGGTCACTGCTGTAAAGATAGTAAAAAATGTGGACACCACTGTGGAACTGGGTAATATGTGGAGGTTGGAACAGTTTGGAGGACTCAGAAGAAGACAGGAAAATGTGGGAAAGTTTGGAACTTCCTAGAGACTTATTGAATGCCTTTGACAAAAATGTTGATAGTGATATGAAAAATAAGGTCCAGGCTAAGGTGATCTCACATGGAGATGAGAAACTTGTTGGGAATTGTAGCAAAGGGGACTTTTGCTATGTTTTAGCAAAGAGACTGGCAGCATTTTGTCCCTGCCCTAGAGATTTGTGGAACTTTGAATGTGAGAAAAATGATTTAGAGTATCTGGTGGAAGAAATTTCTAAGCAGCAAAGCATTCAAAAGGTGACTTGGGTGTTGTTAAAAGCATTCAGTTTTAAAAGGGAAATAGAACACAAAGGTTCAGAAAATTTGCAGCCTGATGATGCAATAGAAAAGAAAACCTATTTTTCTGAAGAGAAATTCAAGCCACCTGCATAAATCTGTATAAGTAACAAGCCAAATGCTAATTGCCAAGCCAATGGGGAAAATGTCTCCAGGGTATGTCAGAGACCTTTGCAGCAGCCCTCCCATCACAAGCCCAGAGGCCTAGGAGGAAAATATGATTTTGTGGGCCAGGCCCAGGGTCCCCATTCTGTGTGCAGCCTAAGGACTTGGTGCCCTGCTTCCCAGCTGCTCCATCCATGGCTAAAAGGGGCCAAGGTACAGCTCAGGCAGTGGCTTCAGAAGGTACAAGACCCAAGCCTTGGCAGCTTCCTTGTGGTGTTGAGCCTTTGGGTATATGGAAGTCAAGAATTGAGGTTTGGGAACCTCCACCTAGATTTCAGAGGATATATGGAAATGCCTGAATGCCTAGGCAGAAGTTTGCTGCAGGGGTGTGATCCTTAAGGAGAACCTCTGCCAGGGCAGTGCAGAAGGGAAATGTAGTGTCGGAGGCCCCACACAGAGTCCCTACTGGGCCACTGCTGAGTGGAGTTGTGAGAAGAAGGTCACCGTCCTCCAGACCCCAGAATGGTAGATCCACTGACACCTTGTACTGTGCACCTGGAAAAGCTGCAGACAATGCCACCCATGAAAGCCAGGAGGGAGGCTATACTCTGCAAAGCCACAGGGGTGATCTGTCCAAGGCCGTGGGAGCCTACCACTTGCATCAGCATGACCTGGATGTGAGACATGGAGCCAAAGGAGATCATTTTGGAGCTTTAAGATTTGACTGCCTTGCTGGATTTTGGACTTCTGTGGGGCATTTCTCTCCTTCGTTTTGGCCAATTTCTCCCATTTGGAATGGGCATATTTATCCAATGCCTGTACCTCCATTGTATCTAGGAAGTAACTAACTTGCTTTTGATTTTACAGGCTCATAGGCAGAAGGGACTTGCCTTATCTCAGATGAGACTTTGGACTGTGGACTTTTGAGTGAATGCTGAAATGAGTTAAGACCTTGGGGGACTGCTGAGAAGGCATGATTGGTTTTGAAATGTGACGATATGATATTGGTGGGGGCAGGGGAAGAATAATATGGTTTGGCTGTGTTCACACCCAAATCTCATCTTGAATTGTACTCCCATAGCTCTCATGTGTTGCGAGGGACTCAGTGAGAGATAATTAAATCATGGGGACAGTTTCCCCCATACTGTTATCATGTTAGTGAATAAGTCTCATGAGATCTGATGCTTTTATAAGGGGTTTCTGCTTTTGTTTCTGTCTAATTCTTTCTTGCCACCATCAAGTAAGAAATGCCTTTTGCTATGATTGTGAGGCTTCCCCAACCACATGCTACTGTGAGTCCATTAAACATATTTTTCTTCCCAGTCTCGCATATGTCTTTATCAGTAGCATGAAAATGGACTAATACACCAACGTAAAGAAATTTAAAAAGCAATCCAGAGTATGAATGAAAAATTTTCCAGAGAGATAGATATCATAGAGAAAAACCAATCAGATCTTTTGGAAATAAAAGACACACCTAGGGAAATACAAAACGCAATGGAAAGTTTCAACAATAACCTAGAAGAAGCAGAAGAAAGAATTTTGGAGGTCAAACACAAGGCTTTTGAATTAACCCAATGAGACAAAAATAAAGAAAGAGAGAATCAAAAGAAATGAACAGAGTCTCCAAGAAATATAAGATTATGTAAGATGGTCAAACCTAAGAATAATTGGTGTTCCTGAGGGAGAAGAGTAGTCTAAAAGTTTGGAAAACATATTTGTGGGAATAATTGAAGAAAACTTCCCTGGCCTTGCTAGAGATCTACATATCCAAATACAAGAAGTTCAAAGAATGCCTGGGAAATTCATTGCAAAAAGATCATCACTAAGGCATCAGGCTATCCAAAGTCAACATGAAGGAAATAATTTTAAGAGATGTGAGAAAAAAGCATCAGATAACCTATAAAGGAAAACCTATCAGACTAATAGCAGACTTCTCAGCAGAAACGTTACAGGCAAGAAGGAATTTGGGTCCTATCTTTAGCCTCCTCAGATAAAATAACTGTCAGGCAAGAATTTTGTATCCAGCAAAACTAAGCTTTATAAATGAAGGAAAGGCAAATTCTTTTTCGGACAAACAAATGCTGAGGGAATTTGCCACTACCAAACCAGCATTATAAGAAAAGCTAAAAGGAGTTCTAAATCTTGAAACAAAAGTTCTAAATCTAGTAAAATACACCAAAATAGAAGCTCCTTAAAGCATAAATCTCACAGGTCCTATAAAACAATATTATAATGAAAATAACATCAAAGTATCTAAGTAACAACTATTATGATAACTAGAATAGTACCTCACATTTAAGTATTAATGTTGAATGTAAATGACCTAAAAGCTTCACTTAAAAGATACAAAATGGCAGAATGAATAAAAACCACCAACCAATATCTGCTGTCTTCAGGAGACACACTTAACACTAAGGACTGAAATAAACTCAAGATTAAGGGGTGGAGAAAGATACTCCATGCAAATGAAAACAAAAAGCAAGCAGGAGTAGCTATTCTTATATTAGACAAAAGACTTTAAAGCAACGATAGTAAAAAAAGACAAAGAAGTACATTGTATAATGACAAAAAGACTAGTCTATCCTAAGTTTATGTGCAACTAACCACTGGAGATCCAAGGTTTATAAAACAATTACTGCTAAACCTGAGAAATGTGATAGATGGCAACACAATAATAGTGGGGTTCTTCAATACTCCACTGATAGCACTAGACAGATCATCAAGACAGAATATCAACAAGGAAACAATGGACTTAAACTATACCTTAGAACAAATGGAACTAACAGGTATTTACAGAATGTTCTACCCAACAACAATAGAATATACATTCTTCTCATCAGTACCTGAAACATTCTGCAATGTAGATTATATGATAGGCCACAAAACAAGTCTCAATAAATTTAAGAAATTCAAAATCCTATAAAGTATCTTCTCAGACAGTGGAGTAAAACTGGAAATCAACGCCAAAAGAAACCCTTAAAACTACACAAATACATGGAAATTAAATAATCTCCTCTTGAATATTTGAGTTAACAAAGAAATCAAGATGGAAATTAGAAAATTCTTTGAAATGAATGAGTGACCACAACTTATTAAAATCTCTAGGATGCAGCAAAAGCAGTGCCAAGAGAAAAGTTAATAGTGTTAAATGTCTACATCAAAAAGTCTGAAAATGCACAAATTGACTACCTAATTTCACACCTCAATGAACTAGAGAAACAAGAACAAACCAAATCCAAACCCAGCAGAAGAAAAGAAATAACAAAGATCAGAGAAAAACTAACTGAAACTGAAACATATATACAAAAGATAAATGAAACAAAAAGCTGGTTCTTTGAAAGAATAAACAAAATTGATAGATGATTAGTGAGATTAACCACGAAAAGTAGAAGATCAATATAAGCTCAATTAGAAATGAAACTGGAGACATTACAACTGACACCACAGAGATACTAAAGGAAATAGATAGGTTCCTGGAAACACACAATCCTCCTAGATTAAATTAGAAAGAAATAGAAACCCTGAACAGACCCATGACAAGCAGTGAGATCAAATCCATATTTAAAAATTGTCAGCAAAATTGCCCATCAGATGTATTCACAGCTGAATTCTACCAGACATTCAAAGAATAATTGGTACTGGCTGGGTGTGGTAGCTCATGCCTGTAATCCCAGCAATTTGGGAGGCCAAGGCGGGCCGATCACCTGAGGTCGGGAGTTCGACACCAGCCCGACCAACATGGAGAAACCCTGTCTCCACTAAAAATAAAAAAATTAGCTGGGTGTGGTGGCGCATGCCTGTAATCCCAGTTACTTGGGAGGCTGAGGCAAGAGAATCACTTGAACCTGGGAGGTGGAGGTTGCAGTGAGCCAAGATCGCGCCATTGCACTCCAGCCTGGGCAACAAGAGTGAAACTCCGTCTCAAAAAAAAAAAAAAAAAAAAAAAGGAAGGAGAAGAAGAGTTGTTACCAATCCTACTGAAATTATTCCAAAAGATTAAGAAAGAGGAAACCCTCCTTAAATCATTCTATAAAGCCAATATTACCCCAATACCAAAACAAAGAATGGACATAACAGAAATAGAAAACTGCAGATCAATATCCATGATGAACATAGATGCAAAAATCCTCAAGAAAATATTAGCTAACCAAATTCAACAGCAAACTAAGAAGATACTACATCGTAATCAAATAGGTTTCATCCCAGGGATGCAGAGATAGTTTAATATATGCAAGTCAATAAATGTGATACATCACATAAACAGAATTAAAACCAACCATAAGATCATCTCAATAGACACAAAAAAATCATTTGATAAAATACAGCACCTCTTTATGATATAAAACCCTCAACAAAATAAGCATAGAATGGACTTACTTCAAAGTAATAATAGCTATATACGACTAACCCACAGCCAACATCATGCTGAATGGGGAGAATTGAAAGCATTCCCCATGAGAACTGGAACATGACAAGGATGCCCACTTTCACCACTTGTATTCAACATAGTACTGGAAACCTTAGCCAGAGCAATCAGACAAGAGAAAGAAATAAAGGGCATCCAAATTGGAAAAGAGGGGGTCAAACTGTCACTGTTCATTAATGATATGATTGTACACCTAGAAAGCCCTAAAGAGTCATCAAAAAAGCTCCTAGATTTGACAAACTAATTCAGTAGTCTCAGGATACAAAATCAATGTGCACAAATTAATAGCACTGCTATACACCAACAACAACCAAGCTGAGAATCAGTAAATAATTCAATCCCTTTTACAACAGCTGCCAAAAATAAAATACTTAGGAATGCACTTACCCATTGAGATGAAAAATCTCTACAAGGACTGCTGAAAGAAATCACAGAGGACACAAACAACATATGCCATGCCCCTGGTTAGAAATAATCAATACTGTGAAAATGACCATACTGCCAAATCAGTCTACAAATTCAATGCAATTTCCATCAAAATGCCACCATCATTCTTCACAGAACTAGAAAAAACAATCCTAAAACTCATATGGAAACTAAAAAGAACCTGCATAGCCAAAGTAATGCTAAGCAAAAACAACAGATATGGAGGCATCACTCTACCTGACTTCAAATTATACTCCAAGGCTATAGTTACCAAAACAGCATGCTATTGGTATAAAAATGGGCACATGGATAAATGGAACAGAATATAGAACCCAGAATTAATGCCAAATACTTATAGCTAACAGATATTTGACAAAGCATACAAAAACATAAAGTTAGGAAAGACACCCTATTCAATAAATGATTCTGGGATAACTGGCAAGCCTCATGTAGAATAATAAAACTGGGTCCTCATCTCTCATCTCATGCAAACATCAACTCAAAATGAATCAAATACTTAAATCTAAGACATGAAACCATAAAAATCCTAGATAATTACGTCAGAAAGACTCTTCTGGACATTGGCTTAGGCAAATAATTCGTGGTTAAGACCCCACAAGCATATGCAACAAAAAGAAAAATAAATAAATGGGACCTAATTAATCTAAAAAGCATCTTCACAGCAAATAAAATAAGCAGTAATGTAAACAGACAACCCACAGATTGAGAGAAAATATTCACTTTCTATGCATCGGACGAAGGACTAGAATGCAGAATCTACAAGGAACTCAAACACATCAGCAAGAAAAAAACAAATAATCCCATCAAAAGTGGGCAAAGGACATGAATAGAGATTTCTCAAAAGAAGATATGCAAACAGCCAACAAACATACAAAAAATGTTCAACTTATCATCTGGGAAATGCAAATTAAAACCATAATAAGATACCACCTTACTCCTGAAAGAATGGCCATAATTAGAAAGTCAAGAAAACAATAGATGTTGGCATGGATGTTGTGAAAAGGGAACACTTTTACACTGCTGGTGGGAATATAAATTAGTACAACCACTAAGGAAAACAGTATGGAGATTCCTTAAAGAATTATAAGTAGAACTATTGTGTGATCCAGCAATCCCACCACTGGGTATCTACCCAAAGGAAAAGAAGCCATTACATGGAAATAGATACATGCACACACATGTTTACAGCAGCACAATTAGCAATTGCAAAAATATGGAACCAACCTAAGTGCCCATTGACCAGCAGTGGATAAAGAAAATGTGGTATATATACAACACAGAATACTACTCAGCCATAAAAAAGGATGAAATAATGTCTTTTGTAGCAATTTAAATGGAGCTACAGGCCATTATTCTAAGTGAAGTAACTCAGGAATGGAAAACAAAATATCATATGTTCTCATGTGTAAGTGGGAGCTAAACTATGAGCACACAAATGCATAAGAAAGATAATAATGGACTTTGGGGACTGTCAGGGAAAGGTTGGGAGGCAGCGAGAGACAAAAGACTACATATTGGGTACAGTGTACACCATTCAGGTGACAGGTGCACTAAAATCGCAGAAATAACCACTAAAGAATATATCTATGTAACCAAAAGCCACCTGTACCCCCAAAATTATTGAAAATTATAAAAATGCATAAAAATGAAAAAACCACAATAAAGTACCACTACACACCTATTACAATGATTAAAATTAAAAACATTGGACATATCAAAGGTTAGCAAGTTGAAATGCAACTAGAACTCTCATACCCTGTTGGTGGGAATGTAAAATGTTACAATCACTTTGGGAAACAGTTTTGCAGTCTCTTAAAAAATTAAATACACATCTACCATATGACTCACCCTACCTTTTCCTTGGTATTTACCCCCCCAAAAAAATAAAAGCACACATCCACACAAAGACTTGAACATAAAATTTTCATAAAAGCTTTATTTGTATGAGCCCCAAACTGGAGCTGACTCAAATATCCCTAAACAAGTGAATGAATAAGCAAATTTTAGGGCATTTAAACATTGGAATACCACTCAGCACTAAAAATATATAACTACTGATACATGAAACAACATGAATGAATCTCAGAATAATCATGCTGAGTGAAAGAAGCCAGAAGAGAAAAGAATATACTCTATATGATTCCACTTGTATAAAATTTTAGAAAATGCCAACTAATTTATAGTGAAGGAAAACAGATTAGTGATTGGGTACAAGCTGGGCAGGGCAGGAGGCAGGCATGACAAAGGGGCATGAGGAAACCTTTGGTGGGTAACAGATATGGTCATTATATTGATTGTGTTGATGGTATGACAGTGTATACTATGCCAACATGCAACAAATTATGCACTTTATGTGTAGTTTATGACATGTCAATTGTACCACAATAAAGCTTTTTTTAAAAATAAGAATTTATTGCAAGTCTAACATCATTCTTGTTAAAATATATAACGCGATCATGATGGCTTAGAAAGGCAGGGTAGAGACAGACTTATGCTTCACAGGGAACCTAAGTACAACAATTTTTCTACATTCACAAGAGAGAGACCCTCAATCATTCTACATATATGACAACAATATAAGGAGACACACAAATATGTAAAATTTACTTTTTGAATCATCTAGCAGTTAGAAAGGTAATATAATGCTCGGATAAGCATACTGGGTCTTCATTAAGTACAAAGATTTATTCATTTTTCTCATATAAGCTCACTGAAAATTAAACACAAGCTACTGGTTCTGGCCTGTCATTCATTCTGCTGCTATTATGGGAGTTCTCAGCAGCTGGGGCCACAGAGGGCAAAGATGCCAACAATTTACATATCATATTAAGCATGTGATGACAGAATTGCTTGGCAACTTTAATTTTTATTCCAAATGCATTCCAAAGGTGTAGGATAGAAAAAGAAAATGCACTTAATATGTTCCAAAGGGAAATATACATTACAGAGCATTCAGGAAATTCCCCTGTTTAAAATAAATACATAACAGGAGGAGACTAAAAATTGTAATGGTGTTACTTTTAAGGAACAGAACTAAGAGGTGAGGAATGAAGAAGAAAGAAAGATCTATTTTTTGGTATGGTTTTTTATATATTCTTGGAAGTTACTGTCATGTGCAGAAGTTACATTTTTAAGAGAAAACTAAATAATAAAAATTTTAAGATGCAGCACAACTCTGTCACTGAAATGCTTGTCCCAGGTCAATCCTCAGGAATGAATCTGCTACTAGGGCTCCTCTCTTCAGATCAAAATAATTATATACAGATAGATAGACATCACTATCTATGTCTATACATAGGCATATAGTAATATATATATCTATATGGAGACATAGTAATATATATCTATATATACACAAATATAGATATTTAGTAATTATATATCCATATATAGACATATATAGTGATACACACACACATATATATTATATATATATATATATCTTACTACTGTGTCTACCTATTCTATTTGACATAATAAACTGGTGCATTACTTGCAATGATCATTGGGGAATGGTAGCTGACAACCTGTGGCACACCCCAACACCCCAACCCCCTATTTCCTACAGGCTATAATAGATTGTGGAAACATGGGTTGATTCAATATATTGGTTTTTTCATCTATAACTTGAGAAATATCTTTATTTTTATATAGTTGTGGCTAATTTACATTCACTTGGCATGTTTTAAAAATATTATATACAGCATTAATGTTAACTGCTTTCCATAATGAAACAAAATGTACACTGTTATCAGTTTTCAGGAGTGTCATTGAAAGATACTTTCCTTTGTCATTTAGTAATTTAGTCACTTTGTATCCTATTTTTAAAAGCCTCCAAAATGTTAGCAGACATCCATTATCAGATCAGATACCTCTTACTTTCAATTATTTAGTTATCCCAAAGGAAGAATGGTATAAATGTTTTTGTATATGTCCTGATAAATTGTAATGGAGAAAAAAAAACTACTTAATTAGACTCTTAGTTTACTCTTGTGCAAGCACCACAGGAAAAGCAGTATCTGTGTGTAAGTTAGTCATCTTGTTTTTAAAAAAGAAAGGGAAAGAACATGAAAGATATATGTATAAATTATTCTTTACAAACCTGTATATATCAAATTTTATATGTAACAAAGCTATAATCTTTATAGTATCTGTAAACTCTCTTTAATAGTAATATACTAACTTTATCTACAAGGTCATCAAAAAGACCCTTAGAATACAAATTAAAATGGTCAATGGCTAAAGTCCTGAGAGCCATTATTGTACCAAATCTATTACCAATTATTCTTACATATCTGGTTTCAAATCCAGTCTTTATCACTGACTAAATCTGCAACTTTGAACAAGAAATATAATATCTATGATGTTCAATTTTCTCACCCATAAAATTGAGACAGTAATTCATAAAAATGGACTTATTGTAAGGTTTAAATAAAATGATATATGTGAGGTGCTGGTAGATGGTAGGTAACCAACCAATGTTCTTACCTTACCCTTCAGAGTTATAAGCAGCACTTATCTTAGCCAGTAGTTTTAAAAATGAAAGCATTGGCACTTCCCTTTCTGCTAATGTTCAGGTTTACCAAATTAGTTTGATTTAATTGGTTATTATGAGATCTAGAATATATATAATTTTGCATTCAATAACTTGGAATAGCTGTTCCACACTATCCGTATAATGTAATTTTATGTTTAAAAACACAGCTCTTAAGTTATAAGTTGTATTTCTGTATGATAAAGCTTCTATGACCCAGAAAACCATTCAAGATCATTTGAACACACTGAAACCTTACAGAAATAATTGTACAGAATTAATGCTGAGAAGTAGCACTATGAACATTCAGAGATTTTCATATTGTAGTGAAATAAAGACCATAAGTGATTAACTAGAAGCCAGAAAAAACATTTTATAAAGGTTTTCTGGCAATCAACTCTGCCAAAACACACTCAATAATCAAAAACACAATTTATAGATATTGGAAAGAAATACGCATATTAACAATCTTATAAAATTATAGAATCATGTCATTCTTCATTCAACAAACTTTTATTTATTTATTTGTACCAGTACCAAGTTTTAGGGACCCTAGACTAGAAAGACATAACATTGTCCACAGAGAATCCACTTCCTAGTGGCTAAAGCTGTCAGACAGATAACTACAGTAGAGGATAACATGTTTTATAGAGGAAGACACTAGAGAGTGGTGTACGAGCCCCTGAGAACAGGTGTGAGGAAATTTCTAGGGTCAGGATAGTACCTGAACTGAGTCCTTTCCTGAGTAGGAGTTAGCTAAGCCTGGATGCAAGGAAAGAGCTATTTAAGCAGACATTTGCACGATGCTGCCTAAATAAAGAACTGGCTTCTGGATGAGATGCTAATGAAATATTTGAAAATCTGCCTTGTTGATATTAACAAAGAAGCCTTAAAATGAAGCACAGTTTATCTGGAGACCGACAGATTATTCCCTCCCCATCTTAAAACTGTAAATATGAGCTGCTAGAAAATGTCTGACTGACTGAAAATGTCACCACATGCAAATCAATTTTTATTAATCCAAAATTTTCAGTTGGCATATTTTAAGAAGTGGTATCAGCAACCACCAATAACCACTATAGGCTAGCAAAATTAGAAGATTTACTTCACAGAGAGTAAAGCTTGGAGTATGTTAACTAAAAAAAGAGTTTGCATCCAAATGAACTCATTAGCAGGAACCTAGCAGCTGCCAGATTACTACTAAGAATGAAGAGGCTATTGAAATGTAAACCATAAGAGAAGAGAATTGGACAAGTGGTAAAAAGCACAATAATATACTCCAAAAGAATTCCAAAACTACATCAATTGGAATTCCTAATTTAAAATAATGTTCCTTCTTTAAATATGAGAAGTTCCTATATTAAAACACAGACCCAGTTTGACTAAGCATTTTTTATATTCAGTAACTTGGGCTTCATATGCTTACTATATTTTATATTCTAGATGGATTTTGGACTCAGAGCATCAGCCTTCATTAAACACTAAATCAATAAAAGTGTTTTAACATCCCAGAGACATAGACATTGTGTTTATTAGATGAAGAATCATATTATTAAAGTTTGACATTTTATGACATCTCTGAGAAATCACCACTGGCACTTAGTAACAAATTTTAGTCTCAAAAAAAGATACGTTTATATGGGATGTTCCCATCTCCCAATATTGGTAGATGCCCTTTTATCTACAAATCATACCCATGAAATTTCAATTTGCTTTTCAACAACAAGATGACCAAAAGATCCCACAGTTGCCTCATCACATTTTATAATGCATATTCTGAGCATGTTTGTCATGTCAACTTTGCATATTTACTTTCAATACACAAGTATTCACTATTTGTCACCTTATAGAGACAAACTTTACCATAGAATCTAATATTATTCTAAATGCCAAATATGTTTTCATATTAATAGCCCAAAGCACTATAAAAATTATTTGTTTACATTGGCCTGAGTCAAAGAATATGGTACAAATAAATTTTTTTATAAAAAAGGTAGGCATATGGTGAAAAATTAGCCTTTTAGCTAAATTCCGTCCACGAGTCATGACTGTAGAAAAGAATGCAGAAGAAAGACCACGGTTCTTTCTTCTTTGTAATGCCCTATAGCACCTGGTGCAATGTTCTGCAAGAAGCAAATAGTCTATAATCATTAATAGTCCTTTGGGAGGAGGCTTCAAGATGCCTGACTAGAGGCACTGGGCACTCATCTCCTACACAAACAAGAACCAAAGAGTGAGTAAATAATCACACTTAGAATAAAGCCACTAAGAGAGAACACCGGTATTCAGCAGAGAAGTGACAGGAAACACTTAGGGAACTAAGAACACTTAGAGGCACCCAGCCTGATTAGGATTGTCTGGGAGCCCAGAGAGGCCCTCAATGTGGAGAAAGCATAAGAGGGATCCCCAGCAGTCCACATTCCCATCACGAATTCCTGCAATCCCAGCCACAGGAGAGCCCCTCAATCATTATGCACCCTGAGACTAGTATAGACAGCTGCCTAGAATCTGTGTGAAGGCATTATTCTTGAGAGAGAGTTCACGCTGAGTTCTACTCCCCACCCCCAAGACCCAAGCAGCTGCAGTATGATGCCATTTTGAAAGCCTGGCCCTTTCCAGACTGCATAATGCCTTGGGGTCCACAGCCCCTTCATCTCCACATCCCTGGAGCCCCCACTGATGTTCTCCTGTATACACATGGAGGGCTGCAGTGATGCCGGTTGCACCCAGCAGTGCAGTCGGATTCCCACTCCAGCCCACACAGTGTCCAACACGCCAGAGAATAGGCAGTGCTGCACACCTTCCAGACTGTCTCTGGGACAATGGGAGACAAGGCACGCATTTTGCAGAGTCTGAGAGCCACCTGCCTCGGGCTGCTGTCATTGACAGCAACCCTACACCCTCCTTAGCAGCAGGGCAAACACACAATTGCATGCACCTAGAGGACAGGCTCTCTCCTTTAGCCAACCCCCACCCAGGAGCCTAGGAATTGCCTCAGCCCCCTCACCACAGCCTGCACCATTGCACAACATCATAGGGTCCTGAAGACAGACTCTTACTGCATGATATCAGGCCCCCACCAGGGACCAAACTGTGCCCCCAACTCCTGCCCCCCATTTGGGGATCCTGGCCCCACTGGTCACCCCAGCAGTCTCTTACCGCAGTTAGAATGGCTATTATCAAAAAGACAAAAAATAGCATGCTGGCAAAGCTGTGCAAAAAAGAGAACCCTGTTGGTGGGAATGTAAATTAATCCAGCCATTATTGAAAACAGTATGGCATTTCTCAAAAAAACTAAAAATACGACTACCATAATATCCAGTAATCCTACTACTGGCTGTTTATCCAAAGGAAAGGAAATCAGTTTAGTGAAGGGAGTTCTGCACATCCTGCACATCTATGTTTATTAGCGGTATTCACAATAGCCAAGATATGGAATCAACCTAAGTGTCCATTAGTGGATGAATGGATAAAGAAAATGTGGCATATATACACAATGGAATACTATTGGGCAATAAAAAAGAATAAAATATTGTCATTTGTAGCAACATGGATGGAACTCAAGTTGTGGTAAGTGAAATAAGCCAGACAAAGAAAGACACAAATTCCATGTTCTTACTTATATGTGGGAGCTAAAAACTTGTTTTGTTTTCATGGTGAGAGAGAGTAGAATGACAGTTACTGGAGGCTGGGAAGTGTTGGGGGAAGAAGGATGATAAAGAGGTAGGTAAATGGGAACAAACATACAATTAGATAGAAGAAATAAGTTCTAATGTTTGATAGTGGAGTAGAATGACTAGCTAACTACGATGTATTTTATATTTCAAAATAGCTAGAGGAGAGTATTTGAAAGTTCCCAACATAAAGAAATGGTCAGTGCTCAATGTGATGAATATCCTAAATACCCTGACTTGATCATTACACATTCTATGCATGTAACAAATATTCACATGTACCTCATTAATATGTACAAATATAATGCATCAATTAAAAATAGTCTACTGTTTTTCTAATTTAAAAGTAAGCCCATAATCAGTCTCATGAAGGTCAAATGATTGGCAGGGTCCAATGATCTCAAATAAGAGTTGTTCAGAAGTTAGCCTAGAACTTGATCTTAACACTCTTCTTTCTGTTAAATAAATAATAGAATAGAGACATTTGTAAATTTGACTGTCTTACTCTGACGTATTGGAGAGTTACCCTGAAGGTCCACCATACACTGATTTATATAATTTGTATAAATTACAAATTTAATTCGTTTGAAACTGTGGCAGATCTTCTGACTGCTGAGCTCTCAGATGCAGCTATTTTGTTTTCATCTAGCCATCTTTGAATTAATTACTTTATAAGTATTTGTGATTTGGGAATTTTAAACAAGCCCTATGATATATCACTCACAAATATCTCCTGCTCATTTCCTCTCATCTTCCAAGCCCCTGCCACAACGACTAGTAGTTGTGTACGCAGCCTTTTCTCAGTCATGTATTATAAATAAGAATCCCTCCTCCTTTCTCCACCCTCTCATGTCTACATTTACTGATAACGAGGAGTCATTTAAGAGGTTTAAACAGAGAAATAGCATGAACAGATTTATGTTTCATTAAGGTCACTTTGAAGGGTTGGTTTCTAATTAGGTTGAATGAGATACCTCTGTTTTATGCTTTCATTGTCCCATGAGCATACCTGCCAAAGATTTCAGGGACAACAAAGCCCAGATCTCCAATACTTGGGTTTTCTCTCTCCAAATTTAAGCTCTTAAAATATTTGGCCTCTTCAAGATGCTTTACTCAAAATTACATGATTCCAGTATTTTCACTAATATCAGAAGAAACTTCCTTTTCCAGGAAAAAAAATAGATTAACAGAGAATGGATTTACCATCCTTTCTAAAAAATCTTTAAATAGACAAAGTATATGATATGATAGTTCTCGATACATATGTGAAAAACAGTGATTCCTAAGAGACAGGGAACAATGTGAGCCCTACGATTGCCCCAGGTTAGTGCCTAAGGAGAGTTTCATAGGCTATGATTCAGTGAGGGAGAACTTACACTGGGGAGACTTACAGGTAAGATAATGCTAGGAATCCAGGCTGACCAAGTCAGCTAGTGGTCACAGAGAGGCAAAGAGAGGAGAGAGCTGCCAAAAGACAGGGGATACCAAAGTCTGAGGAGGGTGCCCCTCACATCATTAGCTGAGTACTGATTGGAGCATGGATATGAGGCATCTACCAAGGCCAGGAAACATTAATCCTAGAATAAGTATGGCTCTAAGTCTACTTAACAAAGCTTAAGAGTAAGACTCAAAAGAACCAAACTGTTTCCAAGTAACTAAACTGTGTCCCACAATAAAACTCAATGATACTTTCATAAATACAAATATATCCGGCACCCAAAATTTGCAATGTATGGTATCCAGTAAAAAATTAACAAGCATGTAAAGAAGTAAATTTCATCCATAATACTCAAAAAAGTCCGTTGAAATTGACCTAAAAATTACAAACATGATAGGATCAGTAGACGAGAACAATCTAACAGTTGTTATAACTGCATTCCATATGTTCAAGAAACTAGAGAAAGAACTGAGTGTATTAATTGGAGACATGGAAGATACAAAAATCCACTCAAATCAAAGTTCTAGAGATGAAAACTACGGTGATGAAAAATACAAAACCACTGTAAATATAAAGACACAAATGTATCAAAAGTAAAAAGACTGACCACAGTGAGATACTATCTTACACCTGTTAAATTGGCTATTATCAAAAAGAAGAAAGATAACAAGTGTTGGCAAGGATGTAGAGAAAAGGGAACACTTAAGCACTGTTGGTAGTATTGTGAATTAGTACAGCGATTTTGGAAAAAAGTATGGAGTTGCCTCAAAAAAACTAAAAATAGAGCTACCATATGATCCAGCAATCTCACTACTGGGTGTACCCAAAGAATTAAAATCAGTATGTTAAAGAGATGTCTGCACTCCCATGTTCACTGTAATATTATTCACAATAGTCAAGATATAGAAACAATAGAATTGTTCATCAGTGGATGAATGGACTTTAAAAATGTGTACATTTACAATGCAATACTATTCATCCTCTATCAAACAAGAAATTCTGTCATTTGTGACTTCATGGATGAACCTAGAGGACATTACGTTAAATGAAATAAATGAGGCACAAAGAGAAAAATATCATATGATCTCACTTATATGTGGAATCTAAAAACGTCAAACTCAGAAGTAGAAAGTAGGATGGTGGTTATCAGAGGCTGAGCGTGGAGAGGTGGACAGAGAAAGGAGAGATGTTGGTCAACAGCCAAGTTTCAGTCAGATAGGAGGAATAAGTTCTGTTGTTCAATTGCACAACACGATGACTATAGTTAATAATAAAATAAATATTTTGCTATACTTCAAAATAGCAAAAAGAGAAGATTTTAAATATTCTTTCCATAAAAAATGATAAATATTCGAGGTGATGGTTATACTAATTCACTTAATTATTCCAAATGTTTACATGTGTTGAAACATCACATTATACCATATATATATACACATATACACACATATATATGTGTGTATATATATGTGTGTATATATATATATATATTTGGCATTAAAAATAAAAAGGAGAACCAACAATATCAAAAGTAATTGAGATATTTATCATTTTTATAAAATTATTGCCTTAATAATTTCTTTAAAAGGGTATAACTCTTAAAATCTCACAAAGTAAGAGGTTTTTACTTCTAATATTTATTTTCAGTGAAAGGCAATGAAACAATGGAGGCAAATTCATCACCTCATAATCCTAGCGCTCTTTGCTTTGTGATTTATCAGCAAATTAGGCATCTGTTAGCATCCAATGAAAACTTTGAATGAGAGAATTCAGTAGAACTAAAAAACCCAATATCTATTCAGAAATACAACTAGTATGACATTTTGACGGATGCTTTCTGAACTTAACATACACAAGTAAATCAATTTCCCTTTATTATCCATAAACATTGTGTAAAACTAGATGTTTCACTGTTTACCAACCTTGATTTGTAATTTTTATGCAAAGTATATTGATACACATAATCCTAAACTACTCAACTACAAATTATTAGAGAGACAAAGATATGAAATGTCATCATAAAGAAAAACACAACATTAATCTCTTCAACAAGAAATATTCAAGCTTATAACAAAAGATAGTGTAAGAAAAGATCAAATATTTATACAGAATTAGGATGACAGATGGACATAGCATTATAATTTAAAAGTATGCATATAATTACATACAATTTACTATTTCTAAATGTGTTTTTTCCTTAGAAGGTTTTTAGCTATAAACAAAATGCTTTCCAAAAAGGACTTGAATAATATTTTCTCACTATAATCACCACCATTTTGAGGTGTTTTGGTAACTTTTAAAATAAAGAACCTATGGTAACACTAGATTAAACCCTTGGTTCAAGGTCCCATGAAGAGTTAACTGGTTCATTATTTATTCTGTCATTCAGTCATTTAAACATTAAAGACCACTGAATCCAAAGAACGGTGTTAAGAACTAAATAAATAGTTGAATCAAACACAGTTGACCTACTAGTGGTTACATTTAAGATAAATAAAAAATTCAATCTCATGGACTTTTATATAACGGTCTTTTGTTTATCATTTTCATCTTCCTTTATATCGCCTTCATGCAAAAAAACATAGTTTTATTGTCTCCGCTGATAATCATATCCAAACCTTGTTATTTTTTTATCAAAGATTTAATTTTTAATGTTTAGATTTTAATGAAAGATTCTTTTATTCACCAGCTTTATTAAGGTATAACTGACAAAAACTTTATATATTTGTCTGAGCTTGTTTGGGCTGCTATAACAAAGTACCGTAGACTGAGTGGCCTACAAACTACAGAATCTATTTTCACGGCTCTGGAGGCTAAGAAACCCAAGATCAAGACACCAGAGGACTGTGTCTGGTGAGGAGCCACTTTCTGGTTCATGCATAGCACCTTCTAGATGTGTCCTCATGTAGTGGAAGGGCAAACCAGTCCTTTGAAACATCTTTTATAAGGAAACTAACTCCTAATCAGATTCCAAAGATCCACCTCTGAATAACATTACATTGGTGATTGGGTTTCAACACATGAATTTTGGAAGGGACACAAACATTCAGACCATAGCAATATTTAAGGTGTACAATGTGATGTTTTGACATACGTGTTCATTGTAAAATTGACATATTTCCCAATTTTTTCTGTACCCTAGTCCCTGGCAAACACCATGCTACTCTGCTTCTGTGAATTCAAAGTTTTTAGATCCTATTTATAAATGAGATCATGCAGTATTTGTATTCCTCTGTCTGGAATATTTCAACTAGCATAATGTCCTCTGTATTTAATCATGTTGTCATTAATTCTTAAGGCTGAATAGTATTCCACTGTGTGTACCTATTCATCTATCGATCAACTCTTGGGTTGTTTCTGTATCTTGGCTATTGTGAATAATGCTGCATGAACATTTGAGAGCAAATATCTATTGGAAATACTGATTTGATTTCCTTTGGTTATATAGTCATGCACCACAACAGGATGCTTCAATCAGTGATGCACAACATATATGACAGTGGTCCTATAATATAATGGAGTAAAAAATTCCTGTCACCTAATGTCATAGCCATTGTAATGTTACAGTGCAATGCATTACTCACATGTTTATGGTGATACTGGTGTAAACAAGCATACTGCACTGACAGTCATATAAAATATAGCACATACAATTATGTATGGTACATAATACTTGGTAATAAAAAATGACTATACTACTGGTTTATTTCTTTACTATACTTTTTATTACTATTTTAGAGTATACCCCTACTTATTTTTTTTAAAGTTAACTTTACAGCAGCCTCAGGCAGGCCCTTCAGGACATATTGCAAAAGAAGGCATTGTTTTATAGGGAACGAAGCTCATGTGAGTTATTGTCCCTGAAGACCTTCCACTGGGACAAGATGTGGAGGTGCAAGACAGTGATATTGATGATCCTGACCCTGTGTAGACCTAGGCTAGTGTGTGCATTTGTCTCCTAGTTTTTAACAAAAGTTTAAAAAGAAAAAAATGTAAACAAAAAATTAAAAACATTTATAGAATATAGGATATTCTATATAGGATATAAAGAATATTTTTGTACAACAATACAATGTGTTTGTGTTTTAAGCTAAGTGTTATTATGAAAGTCAAGAAGTTTCAAATGAATTTAGAAGTTTATGAAGTGAAAAAGTTACAGTAAGCTAAGGTTATTATTGAAGGAGAATATTTTGTTATAAATTTGGTGTAACTTAAGTGTACAGTCTTTATATAGTCTATAGTAGTATATAGTAATGTCCTAGGCCTTCACATTCACTCATCACTCACTGACTCACCCTCAGCAGCTTCCAGTCCTGAAAACTCCATTCATGGTAAGTGCCCTATACAAGTGTACATTTTTTATTTTTTTAAAACTTTAAAAAATTTCATTGAAGTTTCGTATACACACAGAAAAATGTGCCTAAGTGTCAGCTCTGTGAATTTTCACAAAATGAACACATGTGTAACCAGGATCAACAGAGTGTTACCAGCACCCGGAAGTCTCCTAGTCACTATCCTAACCCCTAAGTCACTTTTCCCGACTTCTAACAACATGAATTTGTTTGTGTCTTTTTGTGTTTCATACATATGGAATCATATGCTACCTGTATATATTGTTGTGTCTGGCTTCTCTTACTTAACATTTTGTTTGTGAGAGCCATCCATATTAAGGCATACAGTTGTAGTTCAGCCCTTATTTTAGAGACAGAGTCTTTGTCACCCAGGCTGGAGTACAATGCCAGTGGCATGAGTATAGCTCACTGTAGCCTCGAACTCCTGGGCTCAAGTGACCTACCCACCTCAGCCTCCCAAGTAGCTGGGACTTGCAGGTCTGTGCCACCACACCGGGCTATGTTTTGTTTTTTGTTTTTGTTTTGTTTTGTTTTGTTTTGTAGAGCTGGGGCCTTGCCATTGCCCAGGCTTGTCTGGAACTCCTTGCCTCAGGATTCTCCCAGCTTGGACTCCCAAAGCACTGGTACTACAAGTATGAGCCACTGTCCCCAGCCCCCATTTTTTTAAATCTTTTATATCATATTTTTATTGTATCTATGTTTAGGTGTGCTTAGATACACAAATGCTAACCAGTGTGTTACTATTGCCTATAGTATTAAGTACATGCTTTGCGGGTTTGTAGCCTAGAAGCAATAGGCTATACCATACAGCCTAGATGTGTAGTAAGCTATACTACCTAGATTTGTGTAAGTTCACTTTATTATGTTCACACGATGACAAAATCCCCTAATGACACATTTCTCAGAACATATTCCCATTGTTATGTGACATGTTACTGAATACTCAAAAGTAGAATTGCTAGATCATATGGTAGTTCTATTTCTAATTTTTAATGAATTTCTATACTGTTTTCTGTAATAGCTGTGCCAATTTACATTCCCATCAACAGTATACAAAGGTCCCCTTTTCTCTACATCCTTGCCAACACTTGACTTTTGTCTCTGATAGTAGCCAGCCTAACAGGTATGAGGTGATAGCTCCTTGTGGTTAGTTTTTTTTTCTAACATTAAAAAAATATATATGTGGTGTACAACATGCTATTTTGGTACACATATTACACAGTGAAATGATTACTGTAGTTAAGCAAACTAAACCATCAATTACCTTCCATAGTTACCCATTCTTTTTGTATAAGCACATAAAGTCTGCTCTCTTAGCACAATTTTCGTTAAACAGTTGTGCTTTGGTGTATGCAGGTTTCACAACCCAAAAATAATTGAATTTTCAATCTGTGTTTGTTTGAAAAAAGTCCATGTATAAGTGGACCTGCACAGTTCAAACCTGAGTTGTCCAAGGGTCAACTGTATAATATCATATTATTATAGTCCTCATACTGTATGTTAGATCTCTGGACTTACATTTCCTACATTACTACAGTACTCTTTCACCCACTTCCCATTTCCTCCCCTACCCATTTCTGGTAACCACTGATCTACTCTCTGTTCCTACATGTTAGAAATATATAGTCCACATATAAGTGAGATCATATGGCATTTTTCTCTCTGTTTCTGCCTTATTTCACTTAGCATAATGTCTTTCAGGTTTATCTATGTTGTTATAAATAACAATACCTCATTTCTTAAGCCTAAATAATATTTCTCTGTGTGTGTGCATATCTGTAGCACAGAGAGAGAGAGAGAGGGAGAGAGAGATCACAATTCTTTACTCATTAATCCATCATGGATTCTTAGGTTGTTTCCATGTCTTCATTACTGTAAATAATGCTACAATGAATGTGGGAGTGTAGCTATCTCTACAAGGTGCTGATATCATTCCCTTTGGGTGTATACCCAGCAGAAGATTTGCTGGGTCATATGGTAGTTCTAATTTTTAAAGAAATGTCCATGACATTTTCTGGTTGTACCAGTTTACATTCCCACCAACAGTGTGCAAAGGTTCCCTTTTCTCACATTCTCATCAACACTTCTTATCTCTTTTTGATAACAGCCATCCTAACAGGTATAATATGATATCTTATTGTGGTTTTGATTTGCATCTCCCTAATGCTTGTTGAGAATCTTTTTATATTACCTGTTGATCATTGATGTGTCTTCCTTGGGTAAAAAATGTCTATTCAGGTATTTTGCCTATTTTTTAAATTATACTTTAAGTTCTGGGATACATGTGTGGAACGTGCAGGTTTGTTACATAGGTATCCACGTGCCATGGTGGTTTGCTGCACCCATCAACCCGTCATCTACATTAGGTATTTCTCCTACTGCTATCCCTCCCCTAGCCCCCCACTCCCTGACAGGCCCTTGTGTGTGATGTTCCCCTCCCTGTGTCCATGTGTTCTCATTGTTCAACTCCCACTTATGAGTGAGAACATGTGGTGTTTGGTTTTCTGTTCCTGTGTTAGTTTGCTGAAAAGGATGGTTTCCAGATTCATCCATGTCCCTGCAAAGGACATGAACTCATCCTTTTTTATGGCTGCTTACTGTTCCATGATGTATATGTGCCACATTTTCTTTATCCAGTCTATCACTGATGGGCATTCGGGCTGGTTCCAAGTCTTTGCTATTGTAAACAGTGCTGCAATAAGCATACATGCACATGTGTCTTTATATTTTTAATTAGTTTTTTTGTGTTATTCAGCTATGAGTTCCTTGTATATTTGAATATATTATAGATATATGGTTGGCAAATATTTTCTCTTAATCTGTAGGTTGTCTTTTCATTTTGTTCATTGTTTGCTTTGCTGTGCTAACGCTTTTTAGTTTGATGTAGTATCACTTGTTTGTTTTTACTTTTGTTGCCTGGCCTTTTGGTGTGATATTCAAAAAATTATTGCCAAGACCAATATCAAGGAGACGTTCTCTATTTTTTCTTCTAGAAGTTTCATGTCTTATATTCAAGTCTTTAATCCATTTAAGTTTGTTTTTGTGTATAAGGATCCAATTTTAAGTTTTTACATGCAAATATCCAGTTTTCCCAACACTATTAAAGAGATTAATAGTCCCTCATGATCCTTTTTTATTTCTGAGGCATCTGTTGTAAGGTCTCCTCTTTTATTTTTGATTTTATTTACTTGAGAATTTTCTCTTTTTTTACTTAGTGTAGCTATGGGTTTATTCATTTTATCTTTTCAAAACACTGACGCATAATTTTGTCGATTTTTTTCTATTGTTTTGTGTCTTTTTCATGTATTCCTGCTCTGACATTTATTATTTCCTTCCTTCTGCTAGCTGGGCTTTTGTTCTTTTTCTAGTTCCTTGAGGTATAACATTAAGTTGTTTGAGATCTTTCTTCTTTTGTAATGTAGAGATTTATCACTATAAATGTCCTGCTTTGTGCTGCTTTTGCTGCATCTCCTAACTTTTGGTATGCTGTGTTTTCATTTTCATTTGTCTCTAGATATTTTTCAAATTCCATTTTGATTTCCTTTTTTAACTCAGTGCTTTTTAAGATTGTGGTGCTTATTTTCAGTGTGTCTGTGAGGTGTTTTTGATTATTGTTTGTTTTTCAGTTTGTTTGGTGGTGGTTGCTTGCTGTTAATTGATTTTTAATTTCACCCCATTGTGGCTGAAACAGATACTTTATATGATTTTGATCTTCTTTAAATTATTAAGACTTGTTTTGTGATCTAACATGTGATTGATCCTGAAGAATGTTCCATGTTGCTTGAGAAGAATGTGTATTCTGCTGTTGGATGGAATGTTCTGTCTATGTCTTTTAGATTCATCTGGTCTACAGTGTTTTTCAACTTTGTTGTTACCTATAGCTTAAGTCCATGGGAGCCAGCCTGGCACTGACGCAAGTCTAGCCTGGGTCTGAGGCAAGCTCAGAACCTGAGTACACAGGTGCTAGTGTGGAGCTTGGTGCTAGTGTGTTGTTGAGCTATGAGTTCCTTATATATTTGAATATTTATATTATAGATATATGTTTGGCAAATATTTTCTCTTAATCTTTAGGTTGTCTTTTCATTTTGTTCATTGTTTCCTTTGCTGTGCTGGGAAAGGAGCTTGGGGCCATGGAGGCTGATCTGGTATCAGGGATCACTAAGACTGACCTGGTGCTTGGGTCAATGGCAAAGCTGGGTACCCATTTCACTCTCCTTATCCCATGCAAAGGGGTCTCTCTCCATGCTGTGCTGTACAGGTGTGGGGAAGGGGTAATGTGGCTAAGGTGAAATTGTTCCTCCCATGCTCTGTAAAGTGTCTTTAGTTATTTCTGTGCTCCACTTAGGTACTTTAATCTCTCACTTAAATTTCTTAGCTTTTGTGAAGGTATTTTCTGGCATAGATAGTTATTCAAACTGATGTTTCCATAGAGGGATGAGTGCTGGAAGTGCCTATTCTGCCATCTTGCTGATGTCCCAACCCTTCTCATTCTAACTGATTATAAGTAGAAGATAGAATATAACCTAATAATGGGTAGCAAGCGTAATTATTACTGGTATTATAACTTTATACGTTAGAGTAGGCTAACTCCTATTCAGAAAAGACCACACATTTATACTGACTCAAATACAGTAGAAGTGTATTTCTTGATCATGAACAATATCAGGTGAGTGAACAAGTAAATAGGATATCCTTATTCTTCGGTGTTTTAAGAACTTACTGTGACACAGTTCTGCCATCTTGACAGCTTCCAAGGTCACATTGGATGTCATCTTTATTTTTGACAACAGAATGGAAAAGAGATAGAGGGTATTGGTGGAAGGATTTTAAAGGCCAGATGAATACATATTACTTTTCATAATCCAGTGACTGGAACTCAGTTACGTGATAACTCATAATCACAAAGAGGCTGGAAAGTATACTCTAGCTGTGAACTCAGGAAGAAGAGAACATGTATTTGGGTGAATATCTAAGATCTTCCACCAGAGTAAAAAGGAGATTAATTCCCTAAAATCAAATAGTAAATTAGAGTTGTTTTCACTAAAGTCAATTTTATTAATAAATTATTTTTCTTACTTTTGAAAATAAACTAAAATATTTCATAGTAATTATTCCATATAAAAACACTTAGAATTTCTAATGACAGGATGTTACTTTGTTTCTATATATATTCCAATAAATATTAACTTCATATTTTATTATGAATTTCCTGAATACCCTCTTTCATTTTTTTCTCTTTTCTATGAAATTACAGAGGAAATGAGTTTTTACTCAGACCGATGAAAATTTAAATTCCATCTTTTTCACTGCCTTGTATTCTTCTTTGGGCAAAACATTTTACTTTTTGAGCATTGATTTGCTTATCTGTTTACTTTGATGAAGTTACTGAATTGAGTAAATGAGCCATATATATGCAAAATATTCAACTCAGGGGCATTTATATGTCCTAGAAATAATGGCTCTTAATTTATATTCTTCATAATTTCATGTCTTTTGCCTGGCTTTGTTATTTAAGTTGTGGTAAAATATAAATAACATAAAATTTACCATCTTAACCATTTTGAGTGCACAACCCAGTGGCGCTAAAGTACATTCACATTGCTGTGCTACATTCACCATGATCCATCTCCAGAACTTTGTCATCCCAAATTGAAACTCTGCACCTATTAAACAATAATATTCTGTTGCCTCTTCCTCCCAGCCCCTGATCACCACTGTTCTACCTTCTGTCTTTATGAATTTGACTATTCTAGATTTCTCATATACATGGAATCATGACAAGTTTTTATTCTCCACTCATTGCCTTTTATGTATATATTATATATATTCTCTTTGTGATTACCAAGCACATTACCTACAACACCCTAAAGTTAAAACAATATGATTTGAAATGATACTAATTTAAATTCAATGGCATACAAAACTCTACCCCTATACAGGTCTGTTGCCATCACTCCAGATTACTGATGTCATAAATTACCTCTTTGCATATTGGATGCACAGTAACAGATTTAAAATTATTTTTATGTATTTGTCTTTTAAATTCTGTAGAAAACAAAAAGTAGGATTATAAATCAAAATTACAATAAAACTGGTTTTTATATTTGACTGTACATTCATCCTAACTAGAGGTCTTTATATCTTTGTATGGTTTCAAGTTACTAACAGCCTTTAATTTCAATCTGAAAGACTCTCTTAATGAAACTAAGTTGGTTTTTTAAAAAGATAAACAAAATAGATAAACCTTTAGCTAAATTAACTGGAAAAAAGAGAATAGACCCAAATAAATAAAATTGGAAATGAAATAGGAGACATTGTAATTGATATGACAAAAATACAAAGGATCGTTAAGAGGCTATTTTGGAAAATTATATGCCAAACAATTGGTTAACCTAAAAGAAATTGGTGAATTCCTAGATACATACAACCTATCAAGACTGAACCATGAAGAAATAGAAAATCTGAACAGACCAATAATAAGAAAGGATATTGAATCAGTGGAATAAATAAATCAATTAAATAAATATGTATAATAGTTTATTTTATGTACATATAAAAGAAAATAAAACAAATTCCACCAATCTGAAGGACTCTTTAGTGTTTCTTGCATCTCTAGTGGCAATGATTTTCCTCAGCTTTGATCTTGGAATGTCTTAATTTCTTCATTTCTAAAGGTCATTTTTGCCAGATACAGAATTCTCAGTTGATAGGTAGTTATTCTTTTAGCATTTTAAGTATACCATGCACCCTACTGGTTTGCAATGTTTCTGCTGAGAAATTCATGGATGCAGGTTGAATATCCCTTATCCAAAATGTTTAGGACGAGAAGTGTTTCAGATTTTTGATTTTTTATTTTGGAATATTTGCATTACACTTCCTGGTTGAGTATCCAAAATTTTAAAATCCCAAATCCAAATTGCTCCAATAAGCATTTCCTTTGAGCAAAATGGCAATCAAAAAGTTTCTGATTTGGGAGAATTTCAGACTTTGAACTAAGAATTTGGGATGCTCAAACTGTAATTTATGGGGGATTCCTTAAAATTGGTGTCATTTCTCTCTTGCTACTTTCAAAATTTTCTCTTAATCTTTGACTTTTTAAAAATTGCCACTATTATTTTAAATTCAAGGTATATGCACATATTTCTTACATGGGAATATTGTGTGATGTGGAGATTTGGGGTATGACTAATCCCATCACCCAAGTAGTGAGGATAGTACACAAAAGGTAGTTTTTCAACTCTTTTCCCCTTCCTTCCTGCCTTCCTGGTCGTCCCTAGTATCTATTTTCCCCATCTTTATGTCCTTGTGTAACCATTGCTTAGCTCCCCATTATAAGTAAGAATATAGAGTATTTAGTTTTCTATTTCTGCATTAATTCACTGAGATAGTGGTCTCTGGCTGAACCCAGTTTGCTGCAAAGGACATTATTTTATTCTTTTTTATGGCTCACAGTATTACATGGTGTATATATACTACATGTTCTTTATCCAATCCACCATTGATAGGTACCTAGGTGGATTCCGTGTCTTTGCCATTATGGATAGTGCTGGACTGAACATACCAGTGTATGTTTCTCTTTGGTAGAATGATTTCTTTTCCTTTGGGTATATACCCAGTAATGAGATTGCTGGGTGAAATGGTAGTTCTATTTTTAGTTATTTGAGAAGTCTCCAAACTGCTTTCCGTGGTGGCTGAACTAATTTACATTCCCACCAGCGATGTACAAATATTCCTTTTTCTCTGCAGCCTCACCAATATCTTTTTATTAACATTTTAATAATAGCCATTCTGACTGGTGTGAGATAGTGTCTCATTGTTGGTTTTGATTTGCATTTTTGTATTAGTGATAATGAACATTTTCTCATATTTTTGGCTACTTATATGACTTCCTTTGAGAAGTATGCATGTCGTTTGCCCATTTTTAATGGAGTTATTTTTGCTGTTGAATTATTTAAGTTCCTTATAGATTCTGGATAGTACACTTGTGTCAAATGCATAGCTTGTGAATATTTTCTCCAATTCTGTAGGCTGTCTGTTTACTCTGTTAACAGTCTCTTTTGCTGTGCAGAAGCTCCTCAGCTTAATTTGGTCTCACTAGTCAATTTTTGTTTTTGTTGCAATTGCTTTGGAAGAATTCATAATAAATTTGTTTCAAGGCTGATGTCCAGAATGGTGTTTCCTAGGTTTTCTTCTAGAATTCTTACAGTTTGAAGTCTTACATTTAAACCTTAAATCCATTCTGAGTTAACTTCTGCATATAGTGAAAGGTCCAGTTTTATCCTTCTGCACATGGCTAGCTAGTTATCCCAGCACCATTTATTAAATAGAGAGTCTTTCCCCATTGCTTTTTTGGTTGAGTTTGTCAAAGATCGGTTGGTTGTAGGTGTGGAGTTTAATTTCTGGGTTCTCCTTTCTGTTCCATTGTTCTATGTGTCTTTTTTGTACCAGTATCATGCTGCTTTGGTTACTGTGGCCTTGTAGTATAGTTTAAAGTTGGGCAATATAATGCTTCCAGCTTTGTTCTTTATGTTTAGAATTTCTTTTGCTATTCAGGCTCTGATTTGGTTCCACATGAATTTTAGAATAGATTTTTCTAATTCCGTGAAAAATGATTTTGGTGGTTTAATAGAAACAGCATTGAATCTGTAGATGGCTTTAGGCAGTATGGCCATTTTATTGATATTGATTCCTCCGTTTCATAAGCATGGAATTCCATTTGTTTGTGTCATCTGTAATTTCTGACAGCAGTGTTTTGTAGTTCTTTTTGTAGAGATCTTGCACTTCCTTGGTCAAATGTATTTCTAGGTATTTTATTTTTGTGGCTATTGTAAATGGGACTGCACTCTTTATCTGGCTCTCAGATTTAATGCTATTGGTGTATAGAAATGCTTCTATTTTTGTACATTACTTTTGTGTCCTGAAACTTTACTCAAGTCATTTATCAATTCTAGGAACCTTTTTTATGGAGGCTTTAGGGTTTTCTAAGTATAGAATCATATCATCAATGAAGACAGTTTAACTTCTTCTTTTCCTGTTTGAATGCCTTTTATATCTTTTCCTGTTTGAATGCCTGATTGCTTTGTCTAGGGCTTCCAGTACTGTTTTGAAAAGTAGTAGTGAAAGTGGGCAACTTTGCCTTCTTCTAATTCTCAAAGTGAATGCTTCCAGCTTTTGCCTATTCAGTATAATGCTGGCTATGGGTTTGTTATAGATGACTGTTATTATCTTGAGATATGTTCCTTCAGTGCCTAGTTTGTTGAGGATTTTTACCATGAAAGGATATTGGATTTTATGAAAAGGTTTTTCTGCATCTATTGAGATGATCAAATGGCTTTATACCTTCCAAGATTGAATCAGGAAGAAACTGAGACACTGAGCAGACCAATAATGAGTTCTGAAATTGAGTCAGTAATCAAAATAACCAGGCAACAAATAAAAGCCCTGGATCAGATGGATTCACCGCCAAATTCTACCAGACATACAAAGAAAAGTTGGTACCATTCCTATTGAAACTATTCCAAAAAATCAAGGAGGAAGGACTCCTCCCTATCTCATTCCATGAAGCCAGCATCACTCTGATACTAAAATCTGGCAAAGACACAATGAAAACAGAAAACTACAGGCCCATATACCTGATGAACACACATGCAAAAATTCTCAACAAAATACTAGCAAACCAAATCCAGCAGCACATCAAAGAGTGAATTCATCACAACCAAGTAGGCTTTATTTCTGGGATGCAAGAATGCAAATCAATAAATGTGATTCATCACATAAACAGAATTGAAATATTTGGCTTTTGGTAGTTTGATTATAAGGTGTTTCAGTTTGGGTCCCTTGGGATTTATCTTAGTTGGAGTGCTTTGAGCTTCTTAAATTTGTATATCCATGTTTTTATAATATTTGGAAAGTTATCATCCATTATCTTTTCAAATAATCTCTTTCCTTTCTCTCTTCTAATCTGTGACTCCTACAATAGATAAATTGCTCAGCTTTGAATGGTGTCCAAGCTCTGTTTACTGTTTTCCATTTTAAAAAATTTTGTTCTTCAGACTTGATGATTTCAATTGCTGTTTTCAAATTCACTGATTCTTTTTTCCCTGCTCAAATCTGCCCTTGAATTCCTCTAGTGAATTTTTTAATAGAGCTCTATTTTTCAGCTTCAGAATTTTCTTTGTATAATTTCTATCCTTTGTTGTTATTCTCATTTTGTTGATATATCATTTTCCTGGCTAAATTTAATTTTTTGTCCATGTTTTCCTTTACATCTTTGAGCATATTTAAGATACATGTTTTAAAGTCTTTGCCTAGTAAGTCCAATATCTTCCTTAAGGACAGTTTCTGCCTGTTTTTCTCCTTGGAGTGGGCTATGTTTTTCTGTTTTTCTTTGTGTCTTATGATTTTTTTAATAGGGCATTTGAAAAAACAGCCACCTCTATCTGATTTGGCAGACTGGCTCTATACCAGGGAAGTCCTTCATTTATTAGCTAGTCTTGCTCTGAGCTTAGGTATCAGTCCCAGGTGAAAAACTAAATTCTTCTCAGGTATTTTCTGACCATGCATTCTTATCTTGGGCCACATAGAGTTTCTCAACTTCCCACACTGTGACTGCTTTTGAATGTCTTAATTTCCCAAAGAGCATCATCCTAGATTCTTCTCAGGGTTCTGAATGATCTAATGTATGTCTCCACCTATAATCTTTTACCCCAGGCATTGGTAAGTCTGCAGTATTTCTGCAGTTGAACAAGTATTGCTGCTGCTTTTCCCCATTGAGATCTGAGTTAAGAAGACAGTCACCAGTCTTTCAGGTAGTTCCCAGGCAGATGAGAAGTTTGCAGATAAGATTTTGTCTGCTCCCTCCAGATATAGGGAGAAAACTGGGAACTGGGCTGCCACCTCCTTCTGACCAAGACCACACTGGTCTGAGGAGAAGGTGGAGCAAGGGAAAATAAAAATTCCAGAATCTCATTCTACTTTGAAGGTGGCTTTTTCTTAACTGGACATATATTTTGTTGCTATGGACTTTTGACTATTTCCTCAAGCTCCTTTAAGATTAAATCAACTAATTTCTGGATATTTCTTGATGCTTCCATGGGGGAAACATGGAGCTTCCTAGTTTATCATTTTGCTAATGTCCAGCCTCATGTCTTTTTAAATATAACTTTATTTAATCATTATTACTTTATGCAAATTAAGAGAGATTCTCTAACAGAAACATTTATAGTGAGCAATATACACTCTTTTGTTTCTAAATCTCATCAGGATGTGAAACATATTGAATACAATATGTTACTCTTCTGGAAGAGAGCCATTTACTATGCTAGTCCCAGATTAAACTCTTATTGATCAAGTTTAAATTTTATGATTAGTTCTTAATAAATCCAATTATAAAATCACCTGAGAGTTGCATGCCTAAAATATTTAAACAATCTACAACAAATAACACTCTTATTTCTATCTTACTGCCCAGTTTTGCCATTTTCTCTCAAAGGTTTATAGTTAGCCTTTGCAGGTAGGGTCCTTCTGCTTATTTTGTTGTCTTTTCTATCACCTATGGGCATTGCATTTTAAGTTATATGTTATCTAAATTGTATATGTTTTCTAAGTTAAGATGTAATTCAACTTGAAAGATGGAAATCATTACCTAAAATTATTTTAAAACTTAGCATTGACCATGGTTCTAGAAATTATACAATTCAATTCCTTCATGATCCAGATGTGGACATGATAGACAAGATCAATGTAACTGAGCTAGTGAGTCATAAAGTTGTAACACAACAAGCCCTTTTATTCATACTCTCATGCCCTTTTTATTATTTTATAGTTTGTTTTATCCATTCTCCCAATTACTTTGATAAAAACTAAATCGTACTATAAGGCGTAGTCATTTCCAGGGGTCAGACTAAAAATGTTTAACAATCAGAATTGCTGAAGCAGAGTTTTAGAGGAGAGCCCTACAATTCCGGATTTTAGCCCTTTGTATGTAGAGAGTATGGGTGAGGCAGGGGAGAAAATAAGATAGCTGGGGACAGAAAACACCCATCTGGATCAAAGAAGTGGCTATGTACCAATAGCTATGTATGGAAATACATGGAAGTATTTCCATATTTTAATAGCAGAACTATAGCAAACTGGCTTAATGTTACATCAAGTCAATTCCTTATTTTCTTTGTCTTTCTGATGCTTCCAGGATAATTTTTCAGACCCTAGAATCCGTTAAGTCCAGTCTTTTCTGGAAAAAAAAAAAAAAAGTAAAATGATTTACCTAGCAACATCTCCTGCTTTAGGAAGCTGATGGGCAACTGGTTGCCAGGCAACCACTAATGTTTTTCTAGCAAAAAAAAACGAACAGATCACACCTTTCTCAACAAAAAACAAAACCTTAGGTCTGTAGAGAACTGACCAAAACCAAGTCTAGAGGCTCTCACTAGGGACTCTTATGAATACTGCTTATAATCAGGTAACTATGACTTTTATTCTTCTTCAAGGATGCAGAGGAGAAACTGCAGGAGAGTTCATCACCAATGATGAAAGAAACAGCATTCAGGCAAAACTACAAGGGATGGACAGTGAAAACTGCCTTCTTTTTCAACACTTTGCATTTCAATAACTATATGTTAGAAAAACTACTATTCAAACTGGGGTACAGAGTGATATGCCAGAGGTTATGCTTCCACAGGATAAATAAAACACATCTTGCTTGAGCATTTAATGGTAACAAAATTTTTAAATGTATTTCTGATCAGAACAAACATAGGTATAGCATTCAACAGAATACAAAATTGCAAATATTTTTGGATTATAAAAATAAATACCTGATGGAATGACATACGCATATAAAAATTATACAATTTTTTATGGCTGGGCGCAGTGGCTCATGCCTGTAATCCCAGCACTTTGGGAGGCCAAGGCGGGCAGATCACGAGGTCAGGAGATCAAGAGCATCCTGGTTAACATGGTGAAACCCTGTCTCTACTAAAAAATATACAAAAAAATTAGCCGGGCGTGGTGGTGGGTGCCTGTAGTCCCAGCTACTAAGGAGGCTGAGGCAGGAGAATGGTATGAACCCGGGAGGCGGAGCTTGCAGTGAGCAGAGATCACGCCACTGCACTCTAGCCTGGGTGACAGAGCAAGACTCCATCTCAAAATAAATAAATAATACAATTTTTTGTTTTGCTTTTTAATTTTTAAATTATACTTTAATTTCTGGGATACATGTGCAGAATGTGCAGGTTCGTTACACAGGTATACATGTGCCATGGTGGTTTGCTGCATCCATCAACCCATCATCCACATTAGGTATTTCTCCTACTGCTATCCCTCCCCTAGCCCCCACCCCTCGACAGGCCCTGGTGTGTGATGTTCCACTCCCTGTGTCCATGTGTTCTCATTATTCAACTCCCACTTATGAGTAAGAACATGCGGTGTTTAGTTTTCTGTTCCTGTGTTAGTTTGCTGAGAATGATGGTTTCCAGCTTCATCCATGTCCCTGCAAAGGACATGAACTCATCCTTTTTTATGGCTGTGTAGTATTCCGTGGTGTATATGTGCTGGATTTTCTTTATCCAGTATCACTGATGGGCATTTGGGTTGGTTGCAAGTCTTTGCTATTGTGAACAGTGCTGCAATAAACATACATGTACATGTGTCTTTACAGTTGAATGATTTATAATCCTTTGGGCATATACCCAGTAATGGGATTGCTGGGTCAAATGGTATTTCTGGTTCTAGATCCTTGAGGAATCGCCACACTGTCTTCCACAATGGTTGAACTAATTTACACTCCCACCAACAGTGTAAAAGCATTCATATTTCTCCACATCTTCTCCACCATCTGTTGTTTCCTGACTTTCATATAAATCTTTAAGGAAACATGAGACAAAGGAGTTTTATAACTTTGGAGTAGTAATTTTATTAGATCTGAGTCTTGGGCTTTCTGCAGGTTAGGGCCATTCCTCTTGACAGTTCTCTACTTTGGAGTTGTTTCAGTTATCGACTGCTATGTAAAAACCACTCCAAAACTTAGCAGTTTAAAATAATGATATATTAATTCTCACAGTCCTGTAAGTTGTCAATTTGAGCAGTTCTTTTAGTCTTATTTGGGATCACTCATGTACCTGCAGTCATCTGACGGCTTGACTTAAACATGTCTGGCAGTTGGTGCTCGTTATCAACTGGTTCTCTTCTATTTGGCTTCTCACCCTCTAATAGACTTGGCTGGGTTCCTCACAGAATGGTGGTTTCAAGGCTCCAATAAGTTAAGAATAGGTGCTACAAGACCTCTTAAGTTCTAAGTACTTAGACTGTCACTTCTACCACATTCTATTAGTCAAAGCAAATCACCAGGCTTCCCCAGTTACAACAGGTGTAGAAGTAAATCTTACTTCTTGATTAGAGGGGCATCAGGGTCACAATGCCAAGGTGCATGGACACAGAGAAGTGTGATTCACTGTAGTCATTATAGTACCAATTTCCCACAAGAGTATTTCAATGAGTTAAGCAGACTCATCACTTCACAAGGCCTCAGAAATGAAAACCATTCACTTAAGTAAAAATAACACCAATTTATTTGGCCCTTAAAGCTTGATTGTATTATCACCTTGTTTGAGGTGTGGCCAACCGAGGAAAGGTTTTTTTTGTCTAGCAAAGATATTGCCTCCAATTAAGGCAAAATCAGAAAGAATGTGGGCAGCTACTAAGCTATTCCCTGGAAAGAGTATAAGTAGAAGGCAAAAATCCCAGATCTAATGAATACCAAATCAAAAAAACCAACATCATAATCTATAGAAATTTTAAAGATGATGAAACATGTAAAACTTCCAATCTACATTATTTTTATTCTTTGTTTCCCCAAACTTATTAGAAGTAAAAAAAATCATCTTTGGTGTACTTTTGTAGAAAGAGAAAGGTATGGGTAGCAGACCATTATCATTAAGTATCGATATTATTATGTTAAACATTATCACTGTGTAATAAGACTTACAAGAAGAAAAATGACAAGAGACAGAGTGCACCAGAGCAGCTGTGAAAGTAAGGAGTACATGGATAGTTGGCCTATGCCTTAGAAAGCAACCTGGAGAACAGCCTTCAGTAAAGAATACGGTCAGCTAAAGTTCACCAACACTAGTTTTCATGCCTTTTCTCACAAACCCTTCTATCTTGGCCCCTTGGCTGCAGCTACATCAATAAATCCCTGATATTATGCATTCTGAAGATTAGGCAGGTAAATTTTATTTTGGGGTGATTTAATCCAAATTATATTAGCTTTAAACACACACACACACACACAGAGAGAGAGAGAGAGAGAGAGGGAGAGAGAATAAACCATGCAAATTTTTAAATAGGAAATTTTATAATAGGAAAATACATTAATACATTAAGAAGTTAAATTTAGCATTAAGAGTGCCAGTGGGAACACTAATGCAAGAATGACATGTTTTCCAAACCTCAAGGCCTCACGAGGCTTCATCCTGTATACAGTGTATGGCTGTTAACATTAAAGCATTGGAATTTGTAAATCACAACCAGTAGAAGCTATTTGCTCTCACTGTTACTCTAGATAATTTTGAATATTATTGTGCCAGTTTGACTACTTCATTTTTGAGAAACTGCCTTTTCCTATTATTCTTCCCATGTAATGTGATAAAAAGAGAAATGCCAGAAAAGCTGACATTCTTAAAATACATTGGAAACTTCTCTTTTGATACTGTGGTTTTCTTTATTAATATTTAAATCACTTGCACACATACTTTATTAAAATAGCCATCAGAATAATGTGAGAATTAATTGAAGCAACTGTTATACAGTGATTATGAAATATTTGGAATAAGGGTCAGCTGTACAGAATAGAGTACTTTACTCTCACTGTGTATTGTAGAAAATCTGAGTCTGCCTTTATAGTAGAAATAAGCCCAGAAAATTCATTTATGAGGGGGATACATGAAAAGAATTGAGCATATGCAAAAATACCACGCAGAATGTGTTGGCATTGAGATGAAAACTGTTCAAAAAGAAACAAGAAAGGAGGCTTTAGTTCTTCTTAAATAATACTAGATGATGAGTTGCAAAATATAAAACCATTTAACATGGAAGTTGTCTATGATATACAAATAACTGAATTGAAGAAATTCTTGATGTTCCTCAATAGCAGCCAAACTCAAAGTGGTTCCTAGCCTTCACACCCATTTTTCTCTTCCCATGTGGATCACGTGATTCACCCTTAAGGAATCAATTGCCTTTTGGGGCCTTTACCTCCAGGTAAAGATTTTCCAGATGTAACTATCTACTAAGCTCATCTTCAGTGTAAGCATAGCTCCCTTTCCACAGAATTCTCTGTGATTGAACCGGATCCTCTTGTTACAATATACTACTTCATGTAATTCCCTTGCTGCCAGCTGGATTGTAAGCAGAAATGCCTGAAAACCTTGGACATTCCCTCATCTTGCCAAATTGATCTCCTAGTCAGAGATCTCTGCAGGTTATCAACTATCTGAGTGCTTGTCCAACTTCAGTGAGTAGATTTAGTAGTACTAAATCCTGCTCTATCTATGTCTCTCCAAATCCCAGGATATAATAGTGGATATTAAGTTAAAATTTTTAAATGGATATTCACTGGCTACATATAAAACCCTGACCTAAAAAATGGATGAAGAATGCATAGAGAAGAGTGAATATCCCTCCTTAATAGGGAACTTGAACAAGGAGAAAATCAAAGTTATTGAACATGTGCACTCATTGAATTGAAAACAAAATGGTTTAAAGGCCTTGAAATACATAGTACTTGAATACATGATTTACTAAGTTTCTTTTTTTAATCTTTTTATGAAAATATAAAGTAGATTTACCCATTGTAGAACAATTATTAAGAAAAAAATGAAACATGAGTTTACTCATCTTTAGCATATACAATAGCATTACACTCTTGTTTCTTAATTAATGGTAAATTGAATTGAATCTTGCTGTGGATTGCATGTGAACAAATTATGACCTATTGACTGACTTTGACCCAGATATTTATTTTACCCAATCCTTGGTCCCATTAAGGAAATCAGTAGTGCCTTTGCCAAGGGAAAATGCCACATTATCATCAATACAGTGTTTCTTAATCAATGGCTGCTTTTCATGTTGATGATACTGTTGTCCATCTCTCACTGAGTGGGGATGGGGAAGGAAACTAATTGCTTGCTGTTTGATTTCATAAAAAATGTCATACTTTTGGATACTATAATTTATGAAAGAGTGATAGTGATAGTCTTAAAAACTTAGGTATCCTCAATGTTTTATTAAAGACTTTCTCTTGAAAGAAAGAGTCACTGGCTAAAGCTCCGGTCTGGCATATAATTTGTGGTCCATGATGACTGGCTTATCCTGACAAGTGAAGTTTAGCAACTTCTGGTGAACAAATGACATTTTAACTGAGGAAATAGAAAGAAAAATGTTGTTAAAGTCTGTATTGAAATATAATATGCCAACTATAGGCCATGACACAAAAGAGTTTGTTGAAGTCATTCATAAAAACACATTAGTCCTGTGCATGAATATTACCACATGTTCCCTTAATGCTATGCTGTCTGGAGTGACCTAATGCCTCAGCAGGTATCTGAATGATTTCAAACTGATTAGCAACTATCTTTGATTGGGAACAGGAATTTATCTCCTCAGTTTCTTTTTGACAGCATTCTACAATTTTTTTTTATTTACTATTTTTGGGGACTAGACTTTAACAACTGTCAAATCATTTTTATTTGTTTTAGAAGACAGCTTTTGTTCTCCATGAATTACATTTCTTTTGGTTTATAACCTTAAACAGAAGACAGTCTCCCACTCTTTGTACAGTTGTGAAAATAAGCATTCTTGGAATTTAAAAAAATGTGCATAGCTGGGAATAAAATAGTGGACACACCAAAAACAACAAAAAAAGCCAAACAAAACCCCAAAATAAAACTACACTGATCTTAGTCAGTACAAAGGAACTTATGTGTACAAAAGGAGAAGTACTTGAAAATTAAAAACACAGAAAAAGTCTTTGAATATTTGGTAAATAAAATGCTTATAGACCAACAAAATATTGTACATACATTTCATTAGAGATTCTTAAAGATCAATGTGTTTTTCCATCACTTCTTTAAATTAGTTAATTAGTGACAAGGTTTCTTGTAACAAGAAACAAATTTTAGTATATCTCAAGGAATACTCAAGATTAACTCATTTTTTTTTTAGTAATGAAACACAAATCTTCTGACTTGTATCCCAGCATTTCATGGGTCATTTTATACTCACTTTAGATCCTCCACTAAGTTGCTTTTTTCTGGGTGTGAAATCTTTTTGCCTGAATTCATTGACATCTGGAGTTTAGAACATCATCTAGAGAACATTACAGAATCTTAAATATTCAGTTAGATACTATTCTCTGAGTAAGGGAGGGAAATTTTACCCCTGCTCTCACACTATGACAATCAACACAGAAGACATCTGTGACCAAATGACCCCACACACCAAGGAAGCAATTCTGTAGCTGACACCACCTGGTGTCCTTTTATTCATCTGGACCTGGATATAGCATCAAATACCATAGGTTGAAGGCCCAATCTCTAAGACTGCTCCCATACTTCTGATGCCAATTGCAAGCTGACGGTTATTTTGCCTGTGCTTCTGATTGACAGGCTGTAAATCAGGATTCCTATGATCTCCTCCTTGGAGAACTCAAAGAACGTGCTAAAGCAGCTCATAGAACTCAGAGAAATACATTTACTGGTCTATTATAAAGGATATTACAAAGGATACAAATGAAATCATGCATAGGGTGAGGCATAGGGGAAGGGGCACGGCACTTCCATGCCCTCTCTGGACTCACCACCCTCCAAGAACTCCACATGTTCACCTATCCATAAGCTCTCTGAACCCTGTCCTCTTGAGCCTTTTATGAAGACTTCATTGGATAGATATGGTTGACAGCAGTGTAGAAATGTTATTGGACGAAAAGAATATGATTCAAACCCAGCAAGTTCTGTCTGTTCAGATTTTTCTTGGCTTCTCTGTGCAGCATTTCTTTGTTTAGAATATGGGGCAGGACCCTTTCTGAAATGGGGGTCTTATGACCTATATTATGACCAGACTAAGGATATCAGAGAATTTCTTTACGGAAAGATGGGGAAACATTAGGGTCCTTCCTTGGAAAGAAAGGAACAGGTGAAAAGAAGGCAGGAGATAGTCAGAGAAATTCTGTTTTCTGAGCTCTAAGAACCCCAACGTCATAACAAAATGCTGTACAAAGGGCCAAGGGAGTTATGAGCCAGGAATCATAAACTACAGTGAGCTTTGTTTGCATAAAATAAAAATAACAAGGTTCATTTAAATATTCTGCAAAACTGTCAATGTCATGAAAAACAATACTACAAAACTGTCACAGACAAGAGGAGACTAAGGCAACACAGCTACTAACTGCAATGTAGTATCTTTGGGTAGATTCTAGAAAAGAAAAAGGACATTAGTGGTAAAACTGTGGTAATACAAAGAAACTCTGCAGTTTAGTTCATAGTTATATTTATATAATGATATTAACCTCTTAATCTTGACAAATGAACCATAGTTATGTAAAATATTAACATTAGAGGCAAGTGGGAGAAGGGTATATGGAACTCTCTGAACTCTCTTTGCAACGTCTCTGTAAATATAAAATCCTCCCAAAATAAAAAGCATACAAACAAAAATGTAAGACTACCAACATTTTTATTTTCACACAGGAAATAAAGAATAATTTAAAATATTGTTAGGTGATATATAGCTAATGATTATGTACTTTGGAACTACAGTTCAGTTATTTTGAGGCTTTTTGTTTTCATTACTACTTTCTTTTTAAGCAGTATTTCCAATTTTTAAAATGGGCTTAGAGTTAAGTTTAATTAATTAAACAGCCACTGTTTCAAAGAGCCCTGATTAAAGAAAACAGGTGTATAAAGAGACTCAGCTGTGACATTGCTTCCCCAGTGTTTATATTATATAAAGAAATGTGTTTTTTTCCAAAATATTTGTTTTTCATTAATAGGCCATCTCCCTTAGTTAATGAAAAAGTAGACAAAATAGAAGTATCTTAGCAAGGGCAAAAGGCTGTATGAAGAAACAAGAAGTTCATTGAACAGAAGGAATTCTTTTACATTTTCACATTTCAGCTCCTGTTCTAGAATAAAGTGGGGGCAGAACATTTCCTCTGTAACTGCTTGGCTCTCAACAAGTGGGATTAGTTTCCTCAATCAATATCTGATGAATTGTGATTCTATTTTGTCTAAAGCAGGCTTCTGTGGAAAGATGGCTTTTCTTCAAAATAATAAATCACTTTTATCATTTCACTTTTTCTTTAAATCCACTTATATTTTTGAAATGGAATTGATCATAGTGATATTGAGACATCACAAGATCATCTGCCCATGAGCATTTAGGTAAAGAACGTGTAGGAGAAAAGCCCACACCCAAAGACACTGATTTTGCTTCTGGGAGCCAAAGACACATAAGTGGTTTCCAAAGTTTTATAACTTCTAAGTACAGTCGACCCTCCTTATCTGCAGGTTGCACATCTGTGAACTCAACCAACCACACATCCTAAAATATATTCAGAAAAAAAAAATTAAAAAATACAACAATTAAAAAATATAAATTAAAAACAATACAAAACAACAACTTTTTACATAGCACTTACATTGCATTAGGTAGTATAAGTAATCTAGAGATTTTTAAGTATACAGGAGGATATATATAGGTTATATGCAAATGCTACCCTATGTTTTGTAAGAGACTTGAGAATCTGTGGATTTTGGTATTCTAGGGGGTTCCTGGAACCATCCCCAATGGATACCAAAGGAAGATTGTACTCTGTTTAGTCAACACTTATGCAGAAGCATAATACCACAGGTATTGACAGAGTCTGGAAACATAGATGAATACAATGTCCCCAAGAATATCTGAAATCTGCAAAAAAAGAAAATGTTTCTTTGTTTCTAAACACTATGCATTCCCTGTGCATGTAAAAGTGACACATTTGGAGTTACCTTGGTTAAAATAAGGCTGAGAGATCCCACAGATGTGTCAGTATGCCCCATTTCAGTCTCCATAGAATATTTGAAAACTAATATCTAATAATATTTAACCACATTTTTACTTTTTACTATTCCCTTCATATCAAACCCCATGTTTTAAAACATAGTATATACCAAAGCAAATTGTACTATGTAATAATTAATGCATTCTCCTAATTTTATTATGTAAAAACATAATAGATTAAATGTTAATATGTAATAAAATTATATCCCCAAAACACATATGATGGAAGTTTCTGATCCACATGAGTTAATTTACATTACCTCAAAAATTAATATATCTGCAGCCAAAACCAAATTATGCCTTAGATAGTCTGTACAATCTTATAATAGAAAAGTGTGCCCTTTCAGAGGAAGACTCTGAATTATAGATAGCTATTTAACAAACAGTGCTACTTTTGTGGTTACATGTAAACCCAGGACCCAAGTTTGGGAATCATTGTTTTAGAGGTAGGTACTAATAGATTGCCAGTAATTGCCCAATTAATATTAATTACATAATTAGCTGACGTCAATGAAATATTTTTGATTTCAGGCCTGGGTACCTTTGCCATGAATAAAGTAAGACAGGCTATGGCATGCCAATAAAGAAGGTTAAAAAGATGAAGAAAGAAAAAGAGACCTATTTGATGGGTAAGAGAAAAATTCAGAGTGTATCAGAGAAATTGGGCCCCCAGAGTTAGCATGAGAGTCACAGATGTCTTCAGCCTAGATGAGAAGACATTGTTAATGAAAGAAGGTAGGCTGAGGGGGTCTGCTGGAGAACCACTGTAGTTCCAAAAAAGATACCTTGTTGCTCAAACAGATCCACTTATAAAACTTTCACACTACTTACTCTTATTTCTTAAATATTCTGTTTTTTCTAACATGTGAAACGCATATGAAAAAAATAGCGATGCAGGCATAGATTGTAGATATTGCAGGTTCAGTTCCAGACTACCACAATAAAGCAAATATCACCATAAAGTGAGTCATGAGTTTTTGGTTTCCCAGTGCAATAAAAGCTATATTTACACTATACTATAGTCTATGCGCTGTGCAATAGCATTATGTCTAAAACAATGTACATACCTTAATTAAAAATATATTGTTAATTAAAAATGCTAGCAGTCACGTGATCCTTCAGCAAGTCATAGTCTTTTTGCTGGTGTAGGGTATTGCCTCATGTTAATGGATACTGATTGATCAGGGTGATGGTTGTCGAAGGTTGGGGTGTCTATGGCAATTTCTTAAAATGAGACAACAGTGAAGTTAGTCACATCGACTCTTTCAAAACAGATTTCTCAGTAGCGTGTGATGCTGTTTGAAAGCATTTTACCCACTGTAGAACTTCTTTCAAAACTAAAGTCAGTCCTCTCAAATCCTACCACTGCTTTATCAACTAAATTTATAAAGTATTCTAAATTATTTGTTATTATTTCAACAATGTTAACATGAATTTATAAAATATTCTAAATTCTTTGTTATTATTTCAACAATATTGACAACATCTTCATCAGGAGTATATTCCATCAAAAAACCACTTCTTTGCTGATTCATAAAAAGTAACTTCTCATCTGTTCAAGTTTTATCATGAGATTGTAGCAATGGAGTCACATCTTCAGGCTGTACCTCTAACTGTAGTTCTAATTCTAAATCACTTGCTCTTTCTACCATATCTGCAGTTACTTCTTCCACTGAAGTCTTGAACCCCATCAAAGTCATCCATGAAGGTTGAAATCAACTTCTACCAATCTTCTGTTAATGATATTTTGACCTCTTCCTATTAATCATGAATGTTCTTAGTGGTATCTACAATAGGAACCCTTTCCAGAAGGCTTTTAACTTACTTTGCCCAGATCCAACAGAGGAAACCCTATCTATGGCAGCTATGACATTATAAAAGGTATATATTAAAAAATAAGACTTGAAAGTCAAAATTACTCTTAGATTCATGGACTAAAGAATGCATGTTGTGTTAGCATACATGAAAATGAAATTTGTCTCCTTGTACATCTTCATCAGAGGTTTTGGGTGACCAGGTATATTGTCAATGAGCAGTAATATTTAGAAATAAATTCCTTTTTTCTGAGCAGGTCTCAACAATGGGCTTAAAATATTCAGTAAACCATGCTGTAAACAGAAATGCTGTAATTTAGGTTTTTTGGTTCATATATAGAGCAGAGGCAGAGTAAATTTGGCATAATTCTTAAAGGCACTAGAATTTTCAGAACAGTAAATGAGCATTGGTTCTTCAATTTAAATTTATCAGGTGCATTAACCCTGAATGAGAGATTCAGCCTGTCCTTTGAAACTTTGAAGGCATGCGTTGACTTTTCCTCTCTATCAATAAAAGTACTAGATGGCATCTTCTTCCAATGAAAGGTTATTTTGTCTATATTGAAAATCTGTTGTTTAGTGTAGCCACCTTTACCAATTATCTTAAATCAATCCTTTAGAGAATTTGTTGCAACTTCTATAGCAGCACTTGCTGCCTCACCTTGCACTTTTATGCTATAGTGATGGCTTCTTTCCTTAAATCTTGTGAACTAACTTCTGCCCAGGTAGTGTGCATGGTATCCAATAGTTAGTTTTTCCAATTCTTAGCCGCCTCCTTCCCTTCCCCCTCTAGTAGTCCCTGGTCATCTTTATGACCAGGAGTACCCGAAGTTTAGCTTTCACTTATCAGTGAGAACATTCAGTATTTGCTTTTCTGTTCCTGCATAATTTGCTTAAGATAGTGGCATTCAGCTGTATCTATGTTGCTGCAAAGAACAATATTTCATTCTTTTTCATGTCTGCATAGTATTCCATAGTGTATATGTACCATTTTCCTTTATCCAATCTACCATTGATGGACACCTAGGTTAATTCCATGTCTTTGCTATTGTGGATAGTGCTGTGATGCACATACAAGTGCATTTGTCTCTTTGGAAGAACAATTTATTTTCTTTGGAAATGTACCCAGAAATGGGACTGCTGAGACAAACGGTACTTCTGATTTAAGTTATTTGAGAAATCTCCAAATTGTTTTCTACAGTGGCTGAACTCATTTACATTCCCACCAATAATGTAAATATTCATTTTCTCTGCAGCCTCACCAGTATTTTTTTTTTTTTTTACTTTTTAATAATAGCCATTTTGGCCATTTTGACTGGTGTGAGTGGTATCTCATTGTGGCTTTTGATTTGCATCCCTCTGATAATTAATGAAGTTGAGCATTTTTTATATTGTTGGCCACTCATTTGTCTTCTTTTGAGACATGTCTGTTCATTTCCTTTGCCCATTTTTAAATAAAGTCCTTTGTTTATTGCTTGTTGAATTGTTTGGGTTTCTTAAAGATTCTTGATATTAGACCTCTGTTGGATGCAGAGTTTGTTAATATTTTGTCCCACTTGGTAGGTTGTGGGTTTACATTGTTGATAGTTTCTTTTGCCTTTGCAGAAGCTCTTTAGTTTAATTAGATTTTACTTGTCAATTTTTTTTGTTGAAATTGCTTTTGATGAATTTGTCACAAATTCTTACCCAAGGTTGATGTCCAGAATGTTGTTTCCTAGGTTTTCTTCTAGTATTCCTACAAGTTTGAAGTCTTATAATTAAATCTTTAATTCATGTTGATTTAATTTTTGTATATGATGAAAGGTAGAGATCGAATTTCATCCTTCTGCATATGGCTAGCCAGTTTTTCCAGCACCATTTATTGAATAGGGAGTCCTTTCCCCTTGATTATTGTCAGCTTTGTTGATGATTAGATTGCTGTGGGTGTGTGGCTTTATTTCTGGGTTCTCTATTCTGTCCCATTGGTCTATGTATCTGTTTTTGTATCAATACCATGCTATTTTTATTACTGTATTCTTATAGCATAGTTTGAAGTTGAAAAATGTAATGCCTCCAGCTTTGTTCTTTTGCTTAGCATTGCTTTGTTATTCGGACTCTTTTTTGGTCCCACACAAATTTTAGAATATATTTTTCTAATTCTGTAAAAAATTATGTTGGTAGTTTGATAAGAATGGCATTGAATCTGTAAATGGTTTTAGGTAGTATGGCCATTTTAATAGTGTTGATTCCTCCACTCCATGAGCATGGAATGCTTTTCCATTTGTTTTTGTCATCTATGATTTCTTTCAACAGTGTTTTGTAGCTCTCTTTACAAAGATCTTTTTCTTTCTTTGTTAGATGCAATCCTGAGTATTTTTTTGCAGTTACTGTAAAAGGGATTGCACTCTTGATTTGACCCTCAGCTTGAACATTATTGGTGTACAGAAATGCTACTGAGTTTTGTACATTGGTTTTTGCCCTGAAACTTTACTAAAGTCATTTATCAGTGCTAGGAGCCATTTGGTAGCATCTTTAGGATTTTCTAGGGACATAATTAAATTATCAGTGATGAGAGTTTGACTTCTTTTCCTATTTGGATGCCTTATTTTTCTTGCCTTGCTCTGGCTAGAACTTCCAGTACTACGTTAAATAGGAGTTGGCTGTGGGTTTGTCATAGATGGTTGTTATTATTCAGAACCATATTTTTTCTACACTTAGTTTATTGAGATTTTTATCATGAAGAGATGTGGGATTTTATCAAAAGCTTTATCTGCATCTATTAAGATGAACTTTATATTGAATTCTGCTTATGTGGTAAATCACAATTACTGATTTGTACATGATGAGCCAACCTTGCTTTTCAGGAATGAAGCCTACTTGATAAACTTGATAATGGTGAATTAACTTGTTGAAGCACAGCTGGATTCAGTTTACTAGTATTTTGTTGAGAACTTTTGTGTCTATATTCATCAGAAATATTGGCCTGCATTTTTTTTCATGGGCCTGCAGTTTTCTTTTTTTGTGTGTCTTAACCAGGTTTTAGCATCAGAGTGATGCTTGCTTTGTAGAGTGAGTTAAGGAGGAGTCCTTCCTCCTCAATTTTTGGCATCGTTTCAGTAGAGTTAGTACTAGCTCTTCTTTGTATGTCTGGTAGAATTTGGCTTTGAATGCATTTGATCCAGGACTTTTTTTGGTTGGTAGGTTTTTTATAACTGATTCAATTTAGGAACTCAGTATTAGTCAGTTCAAGGTCTCAATTTCTTCCTGATTCAATCTTGAAAGCTTGTGTGTTTCTAGGATGCAAGAAAATTGGATGGTGTCTGCTTTGTCCTAAATGGATTATATGCATGAGAGATGAAAGATGAGATGATGCCAGCTTAGAGCAGGCAGAGTCTGGCGTACAAGCTAAGGTCATAAAAAATATCTTTCATGTGTAACTTGGCATGTTCCTAAGCAGCAAGTACTGGGGCCTACGTGGAACATTTCTAACAGATATCCTCTCACTGTTATAGCAATTTTCACACCTTTCTTAGTCCCATATAAACATCACTTTATAGCACTTGCATTCAGTGTGATTTAATAGGAGAAGTAACTTATTCAAAATCAGCCTCCAACTGCAGAATAGTCAATTTACTTTGGAAGAATGAACAGTTAACTGTTTCAGAGGAATTTTCTTGCTCAGGCTTGTTAGAGGATCTAATCATATACATGACTCATAAATTCAATTTCCTAAGGCTGGAATGGCACTGAGATTCCTGTGAGGTTTTGTTCATTTGTTTGTTTATGCTGAAATCCATTGTGGTTTATGAGTGCCTAAAGTGAGTGAGAAGTCCTGACATTATTTGCAATTTGTATAACTGTGTCTGTCCACTAGATATTATGGCTTGATGCAGGTAGTAACAGCAATCCACTGCTCTAAGACTTCTAGATTCACAAGGGATTTAGTTCTCCCAGCTTTTCCATGATCTCTGGGAGGTCAAACACAATCATTCTGGACTTGATTACAGATGTATCACATCAGAAATATGTATGCCAATAGTCCATGCGCATTTTTATGGGTTTTCAGTTTCCATTGATGTACCTAGCCTTATGCTTACTCATATATTGCTAACTCATGTTTTTCCAGATAGTTTTACACTGACCTTTTTATTCAAATCTGTCATAGCACCATGCTAAATATGATGCATAGCACTTAATGACACCGCAAAAACAGTCTGAAAGCATATTGCCTTAGGTTCAACTATCTTGCCACCTTCCAGCCCTATATAGCCATTGCTTTATAGCACTTTCATACAATGTAATTTAATAACAGAGGTAATTTAATCAAACTCAGTATCCAACTGCAGAATAGTCCATTTGCTTGTGAGAAATGAACAATTAACACCTTTAAAGATGCTTACTTGTCCAGGCTTGTTAGAAGATCTAATTATGACATGCCTTATAAATTCAAGTTTACTACTTTGAATTGTAAGTTTTTCTCACTTTCACAATATATGTGATAATATTTATTAAGACTTTGAAAGAAAATATTTCAAGGAACCTAGGAAGAAAATATAATTCATAATTTAAAAGATATTTCTTTAGGTTTATATTTTATTATTTTTATAATCTAATACATGTATATAACAAAATACATTATAATAGCACAAAAATCTAGTCTTTTCACCCAAATCCTTTTTTCTGAGTCTCATTCTTTAGAAGTTACCTTGGTTTTTGCATCTTCTGCTGATATCACCATAATTCTAAAGGATATGTTTATAACTAAATTCCTTGGTGTATTAAGCAGGGTTTCCCAGAGAAAGAGAGCCAATTGGCTGTATACATAAAGAAATTTATTGTAAGGAACTGGCTCATGCAATTATGAAGGCTGACAAGTCCCAAGATGTGCAGGGTTGGCAAGCTGGGAGCTCATGAGTGCTGATGGCATAGCTCCAGTCTAAGGCCAATAGCCTCAAGACCCAGTACTAGCCAGTGTTTCAGTGTGAGTCCAAAGCAGAAAAAAGATAATGTCCCAGTCAAAAGCAATGAGGCAGAAGGAATTCTCTTTTACTCAGAGGAAGGTCAACCTTTTTGTTCTATTTAGGCTTTTAACTGATGGATAATGCCTAGATACATTAGGGAGAATAACCTGCTTTCCTCAGCCTACAGATATACATGTTAACATCATCCAGTGACACCCTCACAGAAACACTCAGAATAATGTTTGACCAAGTATTTGGACATCTCACGGCCTAGTCAAGTCAACACAAAAAATTAACTGTCACTCTTAGTTTATCGACTTTATCCATTTACTTTTTTTTATGTACCAGTAATGATAACAATTGACCCTACCATGGAAGAATCAGTTCCCATATATAGCTCCCATGTTCCCCCCTTTCCTCCCACTACTTAGGTATATTGATTACATTTTGAATTTTTAGTCATTCCAGTAATTAACCCTATAAAGTTACATACTTCAATTTTTTCTTGCTCTTTCAACTTTAGCTAATTTTTCTTAACATCCTACTATGCACCGCTACAATAATCCTTTCTCTGCATCTCCTGACACATCAGCTATATCGTCAATTACATGGTCAAGGTTTACAACGTTTACATCTCATTCTGGAAGTATAATTAAAATTTCAGTGCTTCACTTGTAAAATTTGAAACCAAGAAACAGCATTTACATCATTATAATTATATAATTACTCTTCATTATAAAACTAATTAATTGGATAGACCTATAGAAAAGATAACATTCACTAAGCCCCTACTGCTATTAGGATATTATACACATCAAGATCAAATGGATTCTTTTTCTTTTTACTTCTCCAAGTGCCCAAATCATCTACAGTTTTAATTTGTTACATGTTTTGGCCATGACTTTCTTATATATGTTTCTTTAAATTGAATTTCCATTTACTCTTCACTTGTTGTAAGAAATAGCCACTATATTACCAAGAACTTCCAGTTTTTTAATCACATTATCTATTGGGCATATTATATCCTAGTTTCTGAAAGGTTTTTTTTTGAGACAGGATCTCATTCTGGTAGCCCAGGCTGGAGTGCAGTGGCGCCATCTTGGCTCACTGCAGCATCTAGTTCCCAGGCTCAAGCCATCGCCCCACTTCAGTGTCCTGAGCGGATGGGACTACAGGCATGTGCCACTGTGCCCAGCTAATTTTCTGTATTTTTAGTAGAGATGGAGTTTTGCTATGTTGCCTGGGCTGGTCTCGAACTCCTGGACTCAACCATTCTGCCCTCCTTGGCCTCATAGAGTGCTGGCATTACAGGCATGAGCCACCATGCACAGCCTTGAAAGGTATTCTTAAAGGAAGCTTCTGATTTCCTGTTCTAAATTGGACTGATTGTACTCTAAAATTGCCTGTACATCTGTCATCCTGAGATTTCTTTTTATTATACTCTTGAGTAGTTCCTTTGTTTCCTGGTACTACATACTCTTCCTTTTTCTTAGAATTCATTTTTTTTTCTTGCTCCTGGAATAATACTGAATTTCTTGCTGCCTGCACCTGAGGATAAGATAAAAGTAGAAAGAATTTCTGAATTTTTGTATGTCATGGAACATTTTTATTATCCCCTTATCTTTGTTTAGCTCTGTATTGAATTTTAGATGCAAAACCATTCCATCAGAACTTTCAGCATATTATATCATTGATAAAACAGATCTGATGTTAATCTGGTTATTATTTTTTGTACATACTTGCTTTTATGCCTAGAAGTTTTAATTTTTATTTATCTTTCTTGTTGAGAAATGTCATAGAAATATATCTGTGTGTTTTTAAAATATATTCAATCTTATTGACCCCAGTAGACACTTTCAATCTGAAAAGATGTGTCTTTCCTCAAATTTAACAAATATTCTTGTATTTCTTATTGCTTCTCTTCCACTCTTTCCTCTTTTTAGATGCATGTTAAACTTCCCAGATTAATACTTATTGTCTCTGGAACCTGTAATTATATTTTCTATCTTTTCTTTATCTCCTGAGAAATTCATTGATTTTATTTTCCAAATTTTCTATGGATTTTTTCACAGTCATATTTTTTGTTAGTCTGTAATCCTTTTTTATAAAATTGTTTTGGCTTTATGGGTATGTTGTCATCACAAATATCTCTAAAGATATAAATTATAATTCAAGAAGTAGCTTTTTCTTTGATTGGTTGGTTTTCAGCTCCCTGTGTTATTTGTGCTTCTTCCTGATTTCAGCTTTCTACTTTTCTTTACCTTGGTCATTTCCTTTTGTATTATATTTCTTAAATATCTAGCGATACTTAGATATTGGTTAATATTTTAAAATAAAACACCATTGATACGTTTTGGCTCTGTCCCTACACGAATGTCCTCTCAAATTGTAATCTCCATGTGTTGAGGGAAGGACCTGGTGAGAGGTGATTGGATCATGGGGGTGGTTTCCCCCATGCTGTTCTCATGATAGTGAGTTCTCATTGAGAGCTGGTGGTTTCAAAGTGTGGCATTTCCCCCTTGCTTGCTCTCCCTCTCCTGCTGCCATGTAAGATATGCCTTGCTTTCCCTTCACCTTCCACCATGATTGTAAGCTTTTTGAGGCCTACTCAGCCATACAGAACTGTGAGTCAATTAAACTTTTTTTTTGAGGGGGGGAGGTTGGGGGAGACGGAGTCTTGCTCTGTCTCCCAGGCTGGAGTGCAGTGGCATGATCTCAGCTCACTGCAACCTCCACCTCCTGGTTTCAAGCAATTCTACCCCCTCAGCCTCCTGAGTAGCTGGGACTACAGGCGCCTGCCACCATGCCTGGCTAATTTTTGTATTTTTAGTAGAGACAGGGTTTCACCATATTGGCCAGGCTAGTCTCGAACTGCTGGTCTCATGCTTTTCCAGATAGTTTTACACTGACCTTTTTATTCAAATCTGTCATGGTACTATGCTAAATATGACGCATAGTACTTAATGACACAGCAAAAACAGGCTGACCTTGTGATCCGCCTTCCTCCCCTCCCAAAGTGCTGGGATTACAGGTGTAAGCCACAGTGGTCTGCCTAAACCTTTTCTTTATAAATTACCCAGTCTCAGGTAGTTTTTATAGTAGTGTGACAACAGACTAATACAACCATATTGATTAATATATGTAGATAACATAGGTTTCTTCTGCTTTCCTGCAAATTTATTTTTCCAAACATCACTCACCTAATGAAAGTTAACTGCACTCACTAATTTGTAAGCTGACATGTCAACTAGAGAATTCATATTATGGTCTAAGATTTGGGAGCAGACATACTGACTAGGATTCCCTCAAAATGTGAAAATAGAAAATATTTTACTCTGGTGACAGCAATTTCAACACTTAGAGCTATGGCTGTGCCCAGGCAGGTCACTCAATCTCTTTGGAAAGCAGTCTTTTTTTTATATACAACCTCTGTCTTCTCCTCTCAACCTCATACTATGCTAACCTAAAATATATGATATGATATAATACTTTGGTTTAAAAACCTTGTATTCACTTAAATATTTACATTGTTATGATTCCAAATATGCCTATTCTTTCTCTTTTAAAGGTTCCCCTTTCCTTGGGTATACACACAGGGCCCACAAATTTAAACTGGTACATGCACATACAACTACACAGAGGACTTCAATTATAAATTCAAAGAAATATGATCTAGTCTCCCACTAATTTATATCTGTCAAGAATGCAATTTTTTTTTTGAGATGGTATCTTGCTTTGTCACCCAGGCTGGAGTGCAACGGCATGATCACGGCTCACTGCAACCTCCATCCACTGGGTTCAAGCAATTCTCCTGCCTCACTCTCCCAAGTAGCTAGGAATACAGGCACCCCCCACCATGCCTAGCTAATTTTTTATATTTTTAGTAGAGCCAGGGTTTCACCATATTGGCCAGGGTAGTCTCGAACTCCTGATCTCAGGTGATCTACCTGCCTCGGCCTCCTAAAGTTCTGGGATTACAGGTACGAGCCACTGCATCTGGCCAAGAATGTAATTTTTAACTTGTATGTTATGCAACTATTCAAAATACTTACAAACCCTAAATCCTCAAAAATCTTTAGAAAGGTAAAAATTTCACATATCAACACACACACACCTACACACAAATAGAAAGTAAAAGATCTTTAGAAAGAAAAAAATACAAAACCAAATTAAGAGAAAAACTTGTGCACACTAGTCCATCATTTTGTTTTAAGCTGAAAGCAGTATTAAAAAATTTCTTCCTTGCTGGCATGAAAACAGTAAGTAACTTTACTAGTTTTCATTATTGTTGGTACAGATAGCATGGTTGAGATGGAAAACTAGGTAAAATCAGCATAAGTTTCAAGCATTTTTATTCCTGAAAACTGACAAATTGACAATGTCGGCCCCTTCAGAGAAGTACTCAGTGTTACTAAAATGAGCACACACAGCTTGACTAGAGGAGCAGCAAGCACAAGCAATATCTGCATTAGGCATGGGTCTGCAGGGGGATTCCTTTGAAGAGGACTTTGTAAGTCACCTGACATTTTCTTTACGTAATGTCTTATAGCCCCCGGTGAACTTTCCAGGGCAGCTGGTCACCACCTGTCTCAGTCTGAGCATGTAAGGTGTAGAAATGAATTGACCATTCCAGGCATAGATTTTTTCTGTCTGGTGCTTGAAAGATGAGGCACAGAGAAATCCCTCTCAGCTCTGAAAGTCTGTGTATCTATATTGAAAAGCTCTGGCTCAAAACCAAGTGTTTAACTGGGAAAAAAGCAAAGGAAAGAATAGCAACAAATTACACAATTCCATATTGTACAAAGTGAACATCTTCAAATCCAAGCCATAATCCTAATCAATTCTACTCATTCTTTAGACATTTATTTAACAACTATTATTTGCAAAGCACTAGGGAAGGCATGGAGGGTGTGAAGGTGATTAATATACTGTTCCTATCTTCAAAATGTTTATAATAAATAGAAGTTATAAAAGTCATTCCTACCCATAAATAGGGACTGCATATGGTGAATATCAGATACATGAAAAGGGCTATGTATCAAGATTTGTTATTATCAAAGTTTGGTGTAGATTTCCTGGTTGGGTGGGAATAATGGGAGTGAATGGGACCTAGAGACAGAAAAAGGCTAGTTCTAATAAAGAGGAATTCATGAAAGCAGAGGAAAGGTAAGCTCTTGGGACAAAATTACATGGCTCAAAGGCAAGAAAAAGGCACTAACAGTATTAAAGATTCACCTATATGCTCAGCGTTAAGCACATTATTTTCTTAGATGGAAATTCTGTTATAAAGTCAAAAAAGTGCGATAGTAGGAGCCATTATGATATGTAATTAATTACCAACCCCATAGTTCGGTCAAAGTAGGAGTAATAGGAACAAAGAAGAAATACAGCATTGCTTAAGGATTGAGAATGGAAAGCAACCTAAGTAGTTTCTGAAAGAATACTTGATACAAAGGTGAAGTATTGTGTCAAACTGAACATGGAAAGAGAAATCTTTAGACAACAGGCTGACTGTCTGCTACGTTTGGTATGGTAGGTGAGGCAAGAATGATGTCTTAGAAGTGTATAGCCTCTTCACTCTTAAAAGAGGGTATTTATTTATTCAGTCTGCTGGATCTCAAGATGAAGGCTCTAAATGCACCCCTCTGTTACCATCTAATTTTCTGGGAGAAGAGAGCATGCAGATGACTTAGGGGACATTTGAAATAGCAAAGATAAGGATAGGCTAGGTCAAAGACAAGGAATGCCTCTGGGAGTGTGCAGATAAGGGAAAATTTACTTCCATTTATTAGGATCAGTGAATGTTGTAAGTTTAGGTGGCATTTGAGCTGGACCTTAAAGCCTGAGTTGGATTTCACAAGCAGAAAGGCAAATGGTAACAGGTAAACACAGAGCACATTTGAGGGGCAATGAGGAGTTTTACTGACTCCAGCAGAGACTACCTTTAAAAAAGCGGAAGGAGATGAAGTGATCATTTTATGGGGAACATTTTCTTCCTCTTCTACTTATTGAGAACTCAGCTGCCTGTGTTACTTGTGCTTCTTCCTGGTTTCAGCTTTTTATTTTTCTTTATCTTGGTCATTTCCTTTTGTGTTGCTTGTATTTCTTAAATATCTAGTGATACTTAGATATTGGTTAATATTTTAAAATAAAACACCATTGATATGGTTTGGCTCTGTGTCCCCACCCAAATCTCATTTCAAATTGTAAACTCCATGTATTAAGGGAGGGACCTGGTGGGAGGTGATTTGATCATGGGGGTGGTTCCCCCATGCTGTTAATGTATGCTAAGCATTTGCATACATTAACTCACTTAATCTTCACAACAAATACAAATAACTGGTATGATTGTGCCCATTTTGCAAAGTGCAAACTCAACCTCAGAGAGACTTATGTAACTCACCCCAAGTTACTCACCTGGTAAGGAGTGAGTTCAGACACAAATCCAAGAAAAGAAACAAATTAAGGAAGAAAGTTTGAAACCTGTTGTAATCATCCAAGAAATACATCATTAGGGAAGGCTTGAATTAGTACTTTAGAGGAGCAAGTGTGAAAGATTTGTCTGGGAGACTTAGCAAAGTAGAATGTGTAGAGCTTGGTGACTGATTAGATGAAGAAATTGAGATGGTAAGCAAAATAAAATAAAGGAGAATTAGTAGCTAACAAGACTGAGATTATCAAATCATACTGCGCGCATGCATGCACACACACACACACCACGATTCTGCAAATAATCTATAGAGTGCCACCTAATAAGGAAAAAAAGGAACCTAGTCTCGATAAAAGAAGAATTTCTATTCCATGAATCAGATTTATCATGTACTGAATCATGTCTCTAAAAGTAAATACATATAATAAAAGCTCATTATACTCTTGGACTATAACATAGATGAAAGTTCTGTCTTTATCATTAACAATATTGTAAACCAAATTCTCACCAACCTAAGCAGTATAATATAATGACAAATAGGCAATGATTTCTTAAAGGTTAAGAGTTTCCTTTGTTTTTATTTGTGCCTGTTTTCATAAAATGGGATGTAAATAATGTGAAGTATTATATCATAGCTATAATCTTGCCAATGTTGTCTGATAGGCAGGAGTATAAAAGGAAGATGGCACCTATTATCTTATTGCCCTGCAAATCCAATACCATTGATACCTGGGTGCTGGAAAATTTAGAGAGCTAGTAGATATACGTAAATATTTGTGAGATGAGCAAACAATCAAATTAGCAATTTAAGAATTTTGAACATATGATCATTGCCATAATGCCTGAGTGTAGCAGACATTATGGCAATTAACTGAAGCTCGATACTGAGAACACAATAAGGGATGAATGAAGGAAATGAAAAGTTTGGATAAAGGGAAGATTAGGCTTATCTATATGGATATCTGTGTTTAATAAGGAGAATAACAGCTACCAGATATCATGATTTGTTGGATAGTGGAAAGTCACAGGACTCAAATAGCTTTCCTAATGGCCTGCTAACAAAGTAGTGACACTAATGAATTTCTTTCTCAAGGGCTTTTTGTTTGTTTCATGTTTAATTAGAAACTCATTTAAACAAATAGTGCAAAGAAGGCAATTGTACATCATGCTAAAAACTCTGGAGGAAATAACTGAGGCACTGTGATTGGGTACAGGAGCACTTCAGTTACAGTGGTATAGGAATATTTCTCTGAGGAGAAGTCTTCTGAGCTAAGATTTAAGAACAGTAAGATGGAGGTTGCCATGTGACAAGAGGAAGGAAAGCATCCCAGGCAGAAGGAAACACAAGCTTCACATTAGGAGGAACAAAAGGTCTGAACACAGAGTGTTTGGGGTAGATCAGGAAGCTAAGAATGGAAAGATAGCTCTGGAATATATCATGGAGGCCCTTCCTGGCCAATAATTACTTGTTTTACCTTCTGCTCGGCTTAAACCTTAATGTGTAGCCATGCCTTCAGGCTCTAATATTCCCCAAGGATTTTTGCTTGCTTTCAATCTCTATTGACCCCAGTGCATCTTCTCAGGCTCCCGACCTTACTAGGTCTCCCACTGTGACTCAACATTTCAGGCCCTGTGCTGAATTATTTATGGCCAACTCAGCATTACCACCACTCTCTTCTAAACTTTTCTCTGCATATCAGAGGGAAAGCTAGAAACCACATTTCCCAGAACATCCTTCCCTTCATGTTCCCCATTAGACCAGTGAATGAGACTTAAGAAAGGACAGGCCATTCTTCTCCAGGGGCAGGTTCAGTCAGATGCTGTGAGCAGGTCACTGGTAAGATCCTGAGAAGTACTCATTTCCATGCTTCATGCTAAGATTGCCAGTGGCAGCTTCCCTGGCTTTGCTCCTCCAGCTCTTCCAACAGCTGTATTAGCCTCAAATTCCTTATCCTAAAACTAACATATAATAAAACCTTTCAAACATGGGCTATAGAGAGTAGCTTTTGCATTTAATGTCAGGAAAACAAAGCCTCAAAAGATAGGATCTGGAATTGATTCTGTAAACTAATTGGATTAAAAGACAAATAATCTCATTGCCAATAAAAAAAATAGCTCATGGCATGCATGTTTAAAATATGAAGTCTTACTGCTTGGGTTCTAGTACATTAAAATGTCAGAGTTTGGGGAACACGGATGTATTGATCTGGGTACTCTGAATAAAAAATCTGGATTCAATGTGTTAATTCAAGTGGCTAAAAAGTGTTTTCTCACAGTTCACTTAGTTCATCTAAACATAGACTCAACACTGGTCTACCTTAAATGAAACTAAGATGTGAGAACTTCATTGTATAGTGTAAGGAAAGGAATTCAATAGCTTAAAGGATATTGGAATGAGTTATTACCTATTACATCACCTTCCCCTAAATATGTCACAGTGAGAATCCAAAGGATATTTCCCTCACTAAGGCATTTTCAGACACAATTAATCCATCCCTTGCTTCTCCCACTTTACTTCTTCGACCACTATGACACTGTATTCTCATGATTATTCTTCCTAGTATTCCTTGTTTATTTCTCTTTCTCCACTCTGCCATAGTATTGGAGTTTTCAAGGGTCTATTTTAGGTTCTCTTTTGTTATCATTCTATAACCTTTCTCTGGATATTATCCATACCCACAGTCTTCTCTACAAACCATGTGTGATTGACTTCTAAGCAATATCTCCACCTCATATCTATCTCAGTGGTTCTTAAATATTTTCATTCCAGGAATTATTTATATGCCCGGCCGCCCCGTCTGGGAAGAAGTGAGGAGCGCCTCTGCCCGGCCGCCCCGTCCGGGAAGAAGTGAGGAGCGCCTCTGCCCGGCCGCCCCGTCCGGGAAGTGAGGAGCGCCTCTGCCCAGCCACCCATCGTCTGGGAAGTGAGGAGCGCCTCTGCCCGGCCACCCATCATCTGGGAAGTGAGGAGCGCCTCTGCCCGCCGCCCGTCTGGGAAGTGAGGAGCGCCTCTGCCCTGCCACCCATCATCTGGGAAGTGAGGAGCGCCTCTGCCCGGCCACCCCGTCTGGGAAGTGAGGAGCGCCTCTGCCCGGCCACCCATCGTCTGGGAAGTGAGGAGCGCCCCTGCCCGGCCACCCATCGTCTGGGAAGTGAGGAGCGCCTCTGCCCGGCCACCCATCGTCTGGGAAGTGAGGAGCGCCTCTGCCCGGCCACCCATCGTCTGGGAAGTGAGGAGCGCCTCTGCCCGGCTGCCCCGTCTGGGAAGAAGTGAGGAGCATCTCTGCCCGGCCGTCCCGTCTGGGAAGAAATGAGCAACGCGTCTACCCGGTCGCCCCGTCTGGGAAGTGAGGAGTGCCTCTGCCCGGCCGCCCCGTCTGGGAAGAAATGAGGAGCGCCTCTGCCCGGCCGCCCCGTCTGGGAAGAAGTGAGGAGCACCTCTGCCCGGCCGCCCCATCTGGGAAGAAGTGAGGAGCGTCTCTGCCTGGCCGCCCCGTCTGGGAAGTGAGGAGCGCCTCTGCCCGGCCGCCCCGTCTGGGATGTGGGGAGTGCCTCTGCCCGACTGCCCCGTCTGGGAGGTCTACCACGGAGGCCAGAAGCAATGTGGGGGCTGGACGTGGTGGCTCACGCCTGTGGTCCCGGCACTCTGGGGGGCCGAAGCGGGTTGATCACTTCAGGCTAGGAGTTCGAGACCAGTCTGGCCAACATGGCGAAACATGAAAAATACAACAGACAAACCAACCAACCAACTCAGTGACAACAAAACAGGTCTACCCTGGAGTCATACTCTAATTTTTTCTATTTTCCTCCCTTTCTGATCCTTTATCCCACTTTCTTTTTCTTCCTCTTCCTTCTCCTTCTTCTTTGTCAAATAGAGGATTGAGTTATTATCACTGATCCATATAAAGTCCCTCTCTCATTTATTTTAATTCCCACCCCCCATTTCTATTCCCCGACTTCCCATGTGCAACCTTCCTAATATGTTTGATACGCATCTTTTTGTTTGTATGTATTTTTAGAAAATGTTTATTGTTTTGTGTGTAAAAAAAAATTAATAATAAAAAAAAGAATTACTGAGAATCCCAAAGAGCTCTTGTTTTTGTGGGTTGTATCTGTACATATTTCTCATACTAGAGAATTAAAATGAGGAATTTTTAAAAAACACTATCTTAAATATTAATTTATTATATTTAATAAGATTTTAAATCATTCAAAAATAATAATGAATCTACTGTAGACTAGCATAAATAACATGTTTTTATTTTTTAAAACTATTTTCCAGAATAAAAACAGTGAGAAGAATGGTATTG